>NW_021319551.1:62081-142562 GCF_001605985.2 Dendrobium catenatum | reverse complement strand
TATATATATATATATATATCTTCTGTATTCTTTGAGGTTTTTTAGCCTGCTAAGATTTTTGTATACTTGTACCTTTTGAGGTTCTTAAGCCTTCCAAGATTTTGAATTCATGTGTGGAAGAGGTCGAGAGAATCCACCAAGAATGTATGATCTTTTCAAGATTGTATGTCAGAGTATTGCTCGATGAAGTTAACCTATATGAAAGAGGTTGAGAGAATCTGCCAATAATGTATAACCCATCCAAGATTGTATATCAGAGCACCGCTCAATGATGTTAACTTATATGGAAGAGGTCGAGATAATCCTCTAAGGATGTAAGACCTATCTGAGGTTATATGTCAGAGCACTACTCAATGATGTTAACTTATATGAAGGAGGCCAGGACAATCCACCAAGGATGTATAACCTATCCGAGGTTATATGATAGAGCACTGCTCGATGATGTTAACCTGTGTGGAAGAGGTCGAGAGAATTAACCAAGGATGTAAGACCTATCTGAGGTTGTATGTTAGAGTACTGCTTGATGACGTTAACTTGTATGGAAGATGTCGAGAGAATCCACCAAGAGAATCCACCAAGGATGTAAAACCTATCCAAGGTTGCATGTCAGAGCCTTGCTCGATGACGTTAACCTATGTGAAAGAGGTTGAGAGAATCCACCAATGATGTAAGACCTATTCGAGATTGTATGTCAGAGCTTTGCTCGATGATATTAACATATGTGGAAGATGTCGAGAGAATTCACTAAGGATATATGACCTATTCGAGGTTGTATGACAAAGCCCTTATTCAATAACATTAACCTGTATGGAAGAGATCGAGAGAATCCACCAAGGATGTAAGACCTATCCGAGGTTGTATGACAGAGCCTTGCTCGATGATGTTAACCTATGTGGAAGAGGTCAAGAGAATCCACCATGAATATAAGACCTATCCGAGGTTGTATGTCAAAGCCCTCCTCGATGACGTTAACATGTGTAGAAGAGGTCCAGATAATCCACCAAGAATATAAGACCTATTCGAGGTTGTATGTTAGATCCCTACTTGATGACATTAACATGTGTAGAAGACGTCGAGAGAATCTATCAAGGATGTAAGACCTATCCGAGGTTATATGTTAGAGCCCTATTCGATAACTTTAACGTGTGTGGAAGAGGTTGAATCAAATCCCCATGGGATCAATTTTGCCTTGATTGGGAGGAAGAGAATGCCGCGTGTGTCCTAAATCAAAGATGAAGAATGGACTATCTTTAGACCATTACTTCTTTTTTAAGGTCGAGATTAAGACCTTGCCCAAGGAGTAGAAGTCCTGTAAGGGACTGTATAAAACTTATAATTGATTAGAAGCATCATTGCATTTGGTGGGATTTTTAATGCATTTGGTGGAATTTTCTTGAAATATCATCTTAATATTGAAAGTATTAGATGATCTTTTTGACCACTATTAGAATCAAAGTTTTCCCCCCAATCCATATATGATTCTTATGAAATTGATGCAATAATGACTGATGTTAAGAAATTGACTTAAATAATATTCTAAGGTTGGAGTAAAATTTGCCCACCTGTTAGGAACAACGTTCCCACAGACAGTGCCAAACTGTTGTGTCTTGGAGTATTAGCAACAGTAAAGAAATATAAAGTTTAATGTTTTTAGCATTGTATGAAGATCAAACACTCACACAGATAAAATGAGAGGGTGTGTCATTCACTAGAGACACCAAGATTTTTACATGAAAAACCCCTAAAAAAGGGGAAAAATTATGGGGCCTAGACCAGTTTGAATGAATCCACTAGTACTGCAGTTAATTACAAATGAGGCCCTTCTTTGGGGAAGGCCTTAGCTAGATGTACATCTTATAGAATACATTACATGATGAGAGTACAAAGAATCATTACTGATGTGTTTATTTGATCTGAAGGACTATAGTCAGTGGGTGATGTAAGTTGGAAGGATTGTAGTTGGTGGGCGATGTAAGTCAGAAGGACCGTAGTCGGCGGGCAACAGAGGTTGGAAGGACCGTAGTCGGTGGCGACGAAGGTAAAAAGGACCGTAGTCGGCTGGCAATGGAGGTTGGAAAGATTATAGTTGGTGGGCGATGTAAGTAAGAAAGACCGTAGTCGGCGGGCAACAGAGGTTAGAAGGATTGTAGTCAGTGAGCGACGTAAGTCAGAAGGACCGTAATCAGTGGGCGATGGAGTTCAGAAGGGACGTTGTCTGACAACGAAGATTAGAAGGATGACGTTAGGTAGAAATCTAATAATAGAAAGAAATCCAGCATCGGATAGATGTTCGACAAAAGTTTGACAACAGGCAGAAGTCTGGTGTCAGGTAGAAACTTGGCGATGAGTGGAGGTCCGGCGTCTGGTAGAAGTCTGGCGTCAGTTGACGGCCGAAGAGAACTCCGATGTTAGATGGTATTCGGGAAGAACTTCGCTATCACTTGGAGTTCAGGTGAAACTCCGGTGTCACTTGGAGGTTGGGTGAAATTCCAGCGTCACTTGGAGGTCGGGCGAAATTTCGACGTCACTTGAAAGTCGGGCGGAACTCCGGTGGTGGTCGAGGAGGAGTTTCTTCCCTCATATTATTCTCTTCTCCTCTTCTTACTTCCTTATTTCTTGGGTCCCCTCTTAAAAGAAATGAGAGTCTATTTATAGTTTTTTGAGGATGACGTGACCTGTAAATCGGAGGATCAAGGGCAAATGTGGAGTGGTTTGGATGGACGGCCGATATTGAATCCCTTGATTGTGGATCGTTTGTCAGACATTTGAAGGTTTTAATGATATCAAAATTTAGCAATCTTGGGCTCGTTGGATTCGTCTCGTCGAGACGCTTGATCTGACAATAAGCATGTCATGTTTGAAAACCGTTTGGTAATCCAAATTGTGGTTTGAACCTTCTAACAATGCTTCAGGTCTTCGATTCAGACTCATTTGGGCTCAGATTGAGTTGAATTTGGTGTCGTTGGGTTTGTATTTTTGAGACGATTAGTTGGACTATAAGTTTGCTTAAATCAGGCTAATCCCAAATTTAATTTTTGAAGTTTCCAACTTGATTTTGCCTCGAGATTTGTGTCCGATCAAGATAATTTTTTGATGACATATATATATACATATACATACATATATATACATACATAAAAGGGCCTATAGTAGACTTAGAACCCAGATAAAAGGGCCTATACCACACAACTACCTAAGGCTTTATATTAAGCATCTGCAATGGATAGAACTACTAAATTATGTTTTTTACTAGACTAAGACAATAAAGATTGTCCTATGAATTGGAAGGTTCCAAAAATGCTTTTCCTATAAACCCTACATCCATCAAAATCTGAAACATAATATCCTATGTTTTCAAAGAAAGTGTTATGCTTAGGATAGTAGATTCCCAAGTTTTGGGTTCCTTAGAGATATTTATGGATTTTGTTAATTACAATCAGGTGTGATTTTTTTTTGTATCAACTTGAAATCTAGCATAGAGGCAAATACTAAACATAATATCATGTATGTGAGTAGTTAAAAAAATAAGTGATCCAATTATTCTCCTGTATTTCTTTTGATCAATTAATTTTTTACTTGAGTACTTATCCAACTGAACTATAGAGCTCGTGGGAGTGTTAATTATCTTAGCTTTATCCATTTTATATTGCTTAAGGATGTCTTTAATGTATTTTAATTGACAAAGGAAAATTCTATCATCCTTTTGTCTTGTACTAAATCCTAGAAGTAGTTCAGTTCTCACATTATACTTATCTCAAACTTCTTTCTCATTATTTTAGATAATTTATCACACAACTTTTTTTTAGAAGATTTAAATAAAATAACATCAACATCAATCTAGGCAATGAGTAGTTATTCTCCTACTTTTTTAATAAAAAGGGTGGTGTCTACGCTCCCCTTAATAAAGGTTTTATCCAGAAGGAACATGCTTAGCCTTTCTTAACTAGCTCTAGGTGCTTGTTTAAGAGAGAGAGAGAGAGAGAGAGAGAGAGAGAGAGAGAGAGAGAGAGAGAGAGAGCTACCTTAGCCGAACTCTCCCTTATCCTAGTCTGCCATAGCCGAGAGCCCAACTCCTTGCTGATCCCTCTCGTCGCCTCCTCTACCCGAGCGGCATATAATGAGGTAGGGATTAGGTTAGTTTTAATGTTAGTAATATTATTATTATTATTATTATTATTAAAAATGCATTCTCTCCTCTACCTCGATCCATAAGCCTCCACCATTAGTTCACAGGTCGACAAAGTACAACTTCCTGAACTTAATCTCTCGCCTTACTTTGATATGCGTGTCGAGCCAACAAACCACCCATACACACTTTTTACTAGTGTGGTGGGAAGGGAACCCGGTGCGACACCTACAATGAGGTAGGTAAGCGACCTCTCATCTCCAAAACCCTGCCCTCAGCGTGTGTGGCGAGCCGGCTAACCACATATACAAGCTTTTCTTAGTGTGGTAGGAGGGAATCTGGTACGACACAGAGATGAGACAGGTAAGCCTAGTGCATGCTTTTCTTAGCGTGGCTGGGACATCTTTTAAGTACCCGTACGCGGCTCTGTACCTGCGGGAAATAACTGCTTTGAATGTGTAATTGAATTTGCAAGGACTTTAGAAGACTTTGAACAAGCACTTGAACTTGAACTTGAACTTTGAACTCGAACTGTATGACATCGAGTGGAACTTGGACTTGGACATAGTGCATATGCACTAGACTTGCAAATGAAATGAAAATGAGAATTTGAACCTCAATAAACTATGCCTTGAATGTAAAATCAAACTAAAAAATAAGCTTGAGCAAATAATGTTGAACCGGACTCGGATGCAAATAACGAATGACTTGAACTCGGGTCTGATCGTAAGAGACTTGAATAATAAAAATAAAAGATGATTTGTTATTCAAACATCACTTTTCTTCTAGTTGAGAAAATAGAAGGTTTGTGACACTCAACATGGCTCATCTACTTGCAAGCAATCATGACCATCTGTTACAAACACAAGATCAAGATGCATTTAAGTGTATTGAGCCCTACAAGCAATGGGAATTAAAGTGAAATGCATGAAGAAATTAGCAATAAGTGGAGTCCATCCAACACTCATCATACATAATGGAACACATTTGGAGCATATACAAGTTCCTACGAGGCCAAATGCACCACACTTGCAAGGGAAATCAGATGTTTGTAGAATGCATATGTGTGTTCTATATGCACTATTGAGATTCCTAAATACAAGCAACAACGCCTGTTGATTGAACAAGGCGACATTGTAGATCAATAAAGGAGGACCCATCGCCACAAATAGTTGTGAATGACAAAGGTGGGCATGATACAGGTGCAAATGGCTATCCTACGAATATTTTGAAGAGGTTATACCAAATAATACTTGTCCCTACAAACAAGTGCAAACATCAAACCACCTGAGATTGGTGAAAAGGTGGATATGATGCATGAAAAATAGCTCTTCTACGAACACTTCTAGGAGGTTGTAGTGAATACAACGAGTCTCTGTAAATGAACATAAGCTACTTGTGGATAACAATAGTGGGTATCTCATAAGTACAACGAATCCTTGTAGACATAAGTACAGATATTACCTACATCAGCGATGATTGAGATGCTGTAAAGTATATCGGGTATGAAGACAACTCGATGTATGAAAAAGGACACCTCGTGATAGAAGGAAAGAGATGTTTGAGCAAATTCGAACTAAACTTCCTGGTGTTCCAAAATTTCTTTTTGATCATTTACTTGGGAAGAAAACAGCCCTGATATCCACAAACACCATAAATAACAAGTCTATTACACTAAAGAACTTGAAAGGAGTTCCTTTCAAGGTAGCAGTCACTGATTTAAAAATCTAGGAGAACCTCCCGGTGAACGAGAAAGGAGAGTCAATATCAGGATGATGAAATACCTCATAATATCCAAATAATATTACCACCGGATCTGCAACACTTGTACAAGCAAACAGAAGGCATCTACAATTATCGGGAGGGGTAATTAACTATAGGGGCTCGTGCCTATAGGAAACCAAAACTCAGATCATAAAGTCCTCGCAAAATGAGGGCGAAATCTCTGGGTAGTGTCTTATTTACAAACCCATCTGCATTCCAAAATTTTTGCCCTGAATCTTAATACATTAAAACATCTCCCTTGCCAAAAGAAAAGCAAACAGCCGAACGGAGGCTGGGTCTGAATTTTCGGAGCCCACAAATACTAACTTTATTTAAATATAGCATATATTATATAATAATGATGCAATCAATTAAAATATGTGATAAAATAAATGATTATGAAATATATGAAATAGTGCAACATATATATATATAAATGAAAGACAAAGTGTTGAGTAATATACTTTTTCATAATTTCTCTTCTGAATTTTCTTTAAAATCACTGCTTAAATTTCTTTCGTAGATGAAATTCTAAAAATGAAATGGAGAAAATAAAATTAACATCTAAGAAAAGGTATACAAAACAAGTTACATAACCTAAAGTACAATAAGCAAAATGTATGTACAACATAATTTTTTGAAGATAATGAAAACACATATTCATGTTACAAAGATAAAATCATAAAACAAATAATAGTCATCGTTAAATCATTCACTTCAGTTTTCACATTAAAAAACTCAAAAAACTTAAGTGAATCTAATAATCTTTTCATAGATTTGCATAATAAAATAAAGTATCCCCAAATCCTTCTCCATTAAAACTTTCCACCTCAAATGCATGAGCATCCTCACATCCAAACTCTTCGTCCTCATAACTTTTATATTCCAAGGGACCTTCATTGCAAACCATGAAGGCAAAATGATATATTTTTATTTTAAATTTCACCCAATTGAATTATATCTGATTCTAAACTTACTTTGAGATGACATAGTGGAACTTAGATTTGATTCTTCAGTAGGAGGAATTGCATTTGTAAAATTTCTATCTCCAACTTTTCCAAATTAATTTTTAGAGCCGACTCTTCATCAAGCACCTAGAAGTCCACCATTTCAATGCTTATAAAATTTATAGGGTCATGATGTAGGCAAGGGGGGGGGGGGGGGGGGGAGAAAAAAAATTTTAATTTTTTTTTAATCAAATTCTAATATTTGATTTTTGACTTATCTAGCTCATTAATGTCAAGTGGAATTTTAACTCATTATGAGCTGATTTTTAGTTCATTTATTGAACTAAAAATTAGCTCATTATTTTTTAAAAATTGGCTTTTCTCCTCCCCCCTTTTCTTCTCATTATCCTTTCCTCTCCCTTTTTCCTCTTGAGCTTCCTTGGTTCCCTGTTGGTTTTGACCCTTCGGTTTGATGCCTACTTTACCACCCGTGGTCCCCTTTTTACCGTGAAATGAATTGGCTGCTGGGTCCCGAGATTTACCTGCTTGATTTTTGTGCTTGGCTGCTGGAACCGTGGCCTCCTCCTTTGTGTTTTGCTGTGCCATTTGGGATTTATGTACATAAATTGTTGGCCTTTCATATTCCCATTTATGTGTGGATTTGAAGAGGTTTTGAAGCTTTTTTTTTACAGAATTTGGACAGTTTTTGGGACTGATTTGGTGGCTGTTTGGGGAGGAATTCCAAGATTTTTTTTACTGTTTTCTGTTCAGTTTTCTACTGCAGTTTTTGGGTGTCTTTTAGCCTTCTTCTAGGTGTCTTTTAACCTTCCATATTCCCTAATATTTGGGCTGTTTGGCTGCCCTTTTTGTGCCTATAAATAGTGTTGTTTGTGGCTGTTTTAAGAGAGGCTATGATGATAATTTTTGGGATAAAACCTGAGAGGTTTTCCTTGGAAAAAGCTTGATAGCTTTGTTCCAATTCTTCTTCTACTTCTATGGAAATCTTGCGAGCTCTTTCTAACCTTCGTCTTGGCTTCTAATCTCTTTCTTCTATCCGCAAGTGCCATTCCATATGTATCTTTCTTCTCTAAGTGAAGCAACTATAGGGTGTCTTATTTGAGTCGTTTGTAGGGTGTTTGTGTTTCTAAGTGTCTTGTAAGCATCTTTAATGTTATGCCAAAAGTTTTTTTGAGTCAAGTTTGTGTTTGTTTTAATTTGTCTAGTTTTTATGAGTTCTTTATATTTTCTAGATCCTAGAAAGAGTCTAATTTGTGATAAAAAATTTGGGACCCTCTCCCAAATTTTTGATTGCATCATATCATAATGTGAGATATCGATGTGTTTTGTCATGGCATGGAAGACATGATTGTTGGCGAGGGCGATGGTGGAAGTTTTGTCGCAGTACATGATAGTAGGATGTTTTTGTGGTAGTTGAAGTTCTTGCACAAGTCGTCGAAGTCATATGACATCAGAAGTTGCGGTAGAGAGAGATTGATATTCTGCTTCGGTTGAGGATTTGGCGACGGCAGTCTGCATTTTGACTGACCAAGAGATTAAATTTGGTCAAAGAAATGAGCAGAAGCTGGTGATGGATTTGTGGTCTTTGGAATTGGCATCCCAATCGGCATCTACGTATGTCTTGAGCTGAAGATCACCTATGGTTAATGGAATACCAAAGTGAGAGGTACATTTGATATATCGGAGGAGGCGTTTGAGTGCTTGATGATCCTGATCGGTAGGAGTGTGCATATGTTGACAAATTAAATTGGTTGTGAAGGCGATGTCCGACCTTTTGATAGAAAGATACTGGAGGGAGACAACCAGTTTGCAGTAAAGCTGAGGATCAGAGTAAGGTTGATCGGCGGAAGTTCTGGAGGTGGATTTGGGAGTCATAGGAGTGGGAGTTTGTTTGCAATCTACAAGACCTACTAGTGAAAGAATATGATTGGCATAATGCTGTTGATGGAGGAAAAGACCTGTTGATGTTTTAACGATGTGTATGCCAAGGAATATAGAGACATCATGCATTTGTTTCAACTTGAAGTGAGAATGTAGTTGATTGAGTAGCTCCTAAATTGCGTGTGTATCATTTCATTTTAAGAGAATGCCATCTAAATATATTATTATAAAAAAATGAATATGATTATGATGATAAAGTAGGAGAGAGGGGCCCGATCGGCTGAACGCAAAGACAAGGTTTGTAAGAAACATGGTGAACTTTTGAAACCACTGTTGTGGAGCTTGCTTTAAGCCGTATAAAGACTTGTGGAGCTTGCAAATGTAGTCCGGATGTTGGTGGTCTAGAAAGCCGGGAGGTTGTCTCATATATACGTCTTCTTGTAGATCTCCATGAAGGAAGGCGTTCGAGACGTCCATTTGAGTGATGGGTCAACTGCGATTGAGAGCTAGTGTAAGAAGAATTCGAATAGTGTGCATCTTAGCAACTGGGCTGAACGTTTCTTTGTAGTTTATGTCAAATTGTTGTGCAAATCCTTGCGCTACAAGACGAGCATTATAGCTTCTTATTGTACCGTTGGATAGCATTTTAGTTTTGAAGGTCCACTTGCTGCCGAGAATGGGAATGTTCGATGGTGCCGGGACAACTGACCAAGTACCCTGTTGTTGAAGAGCTTGGAACTCGAACGACATAGCAGAGCGCCAGTGGGGATATTGAGAGGCTTGAGTATAAGTGGTTGGAGTAGATATGGTGGCAGAAAAATCAAAAATTTATTTTGGGCAAGTGATACCAGAACGTGATATGGTTTGCATCGGGTGCTGGATGTAATGAAAAGGCGAAGAAGGTTGGGTAGGAGGATGTTTGGATTGGGTAGGTAATTGCGGAGGAGTGGGGTTTGGGAGAGGTGAGAAGTGTTCGGTTTGTGAGGAAAGCTGAGCGGGTGAGCTGGTGGGAAGAGTAGACGTAGGTATGAGAAGAACTGGAGAAACATAGGAGGTCTCGGTGGGCATCACAGTGTTTAAGGAGGATATTTTATAGGGAAAAATTTGTTCGTAAAAAAATGACATGTATGGATATGTGAAGTGTGTGGGTGATAGTATTAAGACAGCGATAGCCTTTGTGAGAGGATGAATAACCAAGAAAAATGCAAGGTTGAGATCTTGGTGAAAGTTTGGTAGATGCGTATGGTTGAAGCCATGGGAAGCAAAGACATCCGAAAGTGCGAAGATGAGACATCCGAAAGTGTGAAGATGAGAGTAATTTGGTGAGTGTCCATGAAGTTTTTGGTAAGGAATTTGAGAGGAAATTGATTTAGATGGTAGCCGGTTGATGAGGTAGTTGGCTGTGGAGAGAGCCTCAGCCCAAAAGGAAATGGGAAGATTTGAGGCATGGAGAAGGGTGCGGGTGATGTCCAGAAGATGGTGATGCTTGCGTTCGGCTAATCCGTTTTGTTCAGGGGTGTGAGGGAAGCTAAGTTGATGTGTGATGCCATGGTCAAGCAAGAAATTCTTGAATATGGTGCTAGTAAATTCTCCACCGCCGTCGAAACGGAAGAATTCAGGGTATGTGTTGAAGTTATTTTTGATTAAGGAACATAAATGTTTGAATTTAGTAAAGGTTTTCTGCTTAGAATGCATTAGATATAACCAGGAAAATCTGGTAAAGTCATCGACAAATATGACATAATGCTTGTAACCATTAAAAGTCTGATGGGGTGCTGGTCCCCAAACATCGGAGTGCACAAGATAAAATGATTTATGCGATGTAGAAGTACTTTTATTGAAAGGCAACTTGTGTCTTTTAGCCACATTACGGGATGCACATATATAAGAAGATGAAAATTTATGTAAAGCAGGAATATGAGAAACTAAAGTAGGGAGAATGTGGTTGTTTGAGTGTCCGAGATGAGCGTGCCAGTGACTGAGGAAGTAGCCTTCTCTTGGAGAGCAGTGATGGATGTGAGCTGCGGAGAGGAGACTGTATAGAGGCCATTACAGAGATGATCATGTAGAAGAGGGTGACTGTCCTGCATATCCTTAATCACAAAGCCATTAGCATCGAAAGAAATGGATACCTTATTTTTAGAGGTAAGTTTAGAAATGGAAATTAATTTTGTGTTAAGGACAGAACATGCAGAAGTTTGCGAAGGTATAGCTTACGAGATGATTCGGGAAGAGGGAGTAGGCCTTATCCAGAATTTTGTATTAATAGTGAATTGCCATTCGTAATAGAAACGAAATCATTTCCTTGATAGGGAACAGGTTGCTACAATCTTGAGAGTTCAAGGGTGAGGTGCGTGGATGCCCTTGAATCAAGAACCCAATCATTGTATTGATTTGACTGTTGATGAGTTAGGAGAGCTTTTGGGGATGAGGTGGACGACACATATTTCAGATTGCATCGATGCCATCAATTTAACGCTATGTGTCCGATTTTGCCACAAATTTGGCACTGAGGACGGTCTGAAGTGGGAACGGGAGGAAGAATTTCTCGGGCTGAGTGAATTGGGAAGCGTACTGGGAACGGGAGGAAGAATTTCTTCCTTTGGAAGACCGTGTAGAACCCTGTCGGTTTGAGCTGTTGTTCTTGTTTGAATAAAGAACAGTTGTAGTGGAGGAAGAAGTATTTTCTTTAGATTGTTCATGTTGAACGTTAATTTCTTTGATGCATAGGAGAGAATATAGAGTGTCGAGATCGATGAAATTTAAAGAAGTATGGAGGTATTAAATGAGTTGTAGGTGGAGGGAAGTCCGTTTAGAATATGTAAAATGATGTCTTCAGTGTCGATTTTAGATCCGGCTGCAGCAATATTATCTACAAGCGACTTGATGGATGAAAGATATTGTTGCATAGAGCGATCCTGCATCTGGACATGATGAAGTTCGTTCTTGAGTTGAATAACTCTAGAATGATTGGTGGGTTGGAGACGGCGTTCAAGTATGGTCCAAACTTCATGTGCCGTAGAAGCAGTGATCACATAAGGGAGGACAGACGGTGAGAGGTGGAGAACAGGGCTGAAGTCAGGTTGCGATAAATTAATTTCCACAGGTGATAATCGGGGTGGGAGAGATCGGTAGGGGCGGTGGTAGCTCCGACAAGGTGTCCAAGAAACCCATTCGCGGTGAAATTATGAAGGAGTTGAGGGCATCAGAGAGCATAATTGTCGCTGGAAAGTTGAATGGGGACAAGATGCTTGAGATTAGAGATCAAGAATTTAAGAGGAGGTATATTGAAGTCTTTGGCGGAGGTAGAAATGCCGGAAGTGGGAGGGAGAGATGAGGCAGAATCTTGATCTGCCATCAGCTGGAGGGAAGATCAGTTGGATGTTGAAGAAGAGCTATGAACAGAGGAAACGACGCGCTCTGATACCATGTGAGATCCCTTGGCCAGCTAGGCTCATGGAAGGATGAAAGAGCAACAAAGAAAAATGAAAGAGAAACTGTATTCCAGTAATAATTGTACAGGAGAAGTAATAGCTATTTATATATAGCTTGGAGAAAAGAAAGCAAGAAAGTATATAAAGATATAACAGAAACTAGCACGTCATCAGCTGACGTGTAAGTGCTCTAATACATAATACTATTTTTTAAGCTGCAACTTACGAACAATTATTACGTCTTCCGATTGAATGCAAAGAAACGTTCGGTCGCAGGCAAAAATCGCGCGGTACCAAAAACTCGGTACACCTCGGTACCGCGCGATTTTTGCCTGCGACCGAATGTTTCTCTCATTCGGTCGACCGAACCAAATAAAACTTCGCAACTTACACAGATAAAATTTAAGTAGTTGACAAATGCGCTGTAATATTCAAAAATTTTGCAAAGGTTAATGCTCAAGATTTATCTAAAATATTATATCCTATATTTTGAACATCTAAAAAAATTTATAAGTAATATTTTTATAAAATCCTATAATTTGTACTATTAATTTCATAATATATATATATGAAATTGTGATAAAATAGGTTTCATTTCAATCAAATTACCAAAGTTAAGTTGTGATGTTAATTCCAATGTTCTCTTCGATTATTAATGCATTGTAGTAGGAGAAATTATTACTTGTGAAGTCCGGACAGAAGAACTGTTCGGATTTGCTGTGTATTTCTACATACTCAGCAAATGAGCAAATACTTGATAAATATTCAACAAATACTCATCAAATACTTACAAAATCCGTGAGTATACACAAAATACTCAATAAATAATCAAAGATTAATATTTGTTGAGTATTTATTAAGTATTTACAAATACTAAAAAAATCTGGATTGCCTCCAGATCTGAAAATCCACTAATTTTTTTATTTTTTTTTAAAATCAACTAATCTTTGCATGTATCGGTGGAGATGCACTGAATGACTAATGAAAAGTTGATAAGGTTACTTTTGTATTAATCAATTTAGGCTTTATTTGGGACAACTTTCTTACTATTTTATAAAGTAAAATTTTAGTACAATTTTTTTTTTAATTCAAAATTTTTATATTAAAAAGCTACTTGATAAAGTAGTAAGATAGCTATTCCAAACGAAGCCTTAGTAAACTCCATTAGATATAAACCTTGGCTAATTAAGGCAATTGAGGAAAATTTGCCCAAGTTGTTTTGGGCCCCATTTAGACCTATTAAGGCAAACTCATAGACACATTATATAAGGTTCAAATTCAAGACCTCTTAATTGATAATCAAAGTCCCACTAATAATTTATAATCACAGACACATAATTAAGCCGCACTAACAGACCAAGTGAGCAGCATAGGTCAGTTGATGGAGTAATTATTACGTTCGGTCACCGAATGCGTTCATAGACCAATAACCACGCACCACATCACCTAAAACTCGATATTGAGTACTCCGTATTGCTCGGTATACATTCGGATATGTTAGGATTTGACCGGACGTAATAATTGCTCCAGTTGATGAGCACAAGATGAAGAGGCTACCAAGATGAGAGTTTTAGAAGATAGCTAGTATATAGTTTGTTATTTAAGATATAAATTTTTGAAATAAAATTAGGTACATGTGGGTAGTAGATAGAGAATGCCTAATTAAATTCCTCATCTCTATGAAATTAAATAAATAACAGATATATTTCTATATTTTCCACTATTATTGATGGAGAATATAAAATAAAAATTCTCATTTATATGAAATTGAAATAAAAATATAAATTAAAAAAACCAATTACAAGTTTTATTATTATAATTTATGAGTAATTTAAATTTTAATAGAATACTTTATATTTTAATATATAAGTATCCCAATCTCTAAAAAATTATTCTATGTGATGCCGGACGCACCGCGTCATTCAATTCACAGTGCATTGGATGACGTGGTGCGTTCGGATTAGTCTCCAGATGCATTTGGATGCCGCACAGAATAATCTCTCCCATCTCTAAGACACAATTTAATTTCATGCTTCTTTTTTAATAGCCAATATTCTACGTCATAAAGCATTATATTTCTAACAACCATCTTATAATACTTTTTTCCTTAAATATACTATAAAATGTGAGAAAAAAATAGAAATTTGATATATTATTATAATTTCAAAATAAATTATCAAATTTGATTAAAATATTTTGAAAATCTTTTTTCCTATTAAAATTACGATTAAGAAGCCGCTTTCTGATTATATGGAAAAAATTAATAAAACTTTTATACTAGATTTTTTTAAGAAAAAACAAAAAGTCCAACCGTACTATATGCGGTGAGCGTGGATCGAACACGCGGCCTTCAGATCTTCAGTCTGACGCTCTCCCAACTGAGCTATCCCCGCATTTGATGTTTATGGCGAGGTTCATAATTATTTAACTAACTAATTCTCAGAATAGAACGTTCTCTTAAGAACAAATAGAACATAAAATAATATTTAATATCAAATATCTTTATTTTTTTTAAGTTCAAATATATATTGCAAGAATTTTATTTGACACACTAATTTCTTATAAAATAATTTTATTTCTCTGATTGGAGGATATGTGCCGCTCAATCTAATATGTTTTGATATCTTGAGGTCCTGAGGTAATTTTTTATCATAAGTAAAAGGAAAATTTAGAGCTATATTGTGCATTGAAATTTGTGATTTTTTAAATTTATTTTATGATTTTATGGTGGTAAATTTATCTGAGTTAAGCAATAATCTTATTGCATTACTTGTAAATATTCTTCATTAAAAATTCATTTAATTTAGAACTATATATATTTTAATAACTTTATAAATTTATTTAAGTTAGCAGTGCTATAAATGCTTATCAATAGCTAAAAAGAATCTTAAAAAATATATATTTTTTGCTAAATTTTTTTATGTTCAAATCATCATAATTGCACGGGTTTGCATTTCCGACCCGTTTACCAAACCGGGTCGGGTTAGGGTCGACTCGTTTAAACCCGGGTCAGTTCCGACCCGGCCCGTGACCGAAATTGACACCCCTAATTTCAAGATTTGTTTGGGACGGTCTTTTTACTGCTTCTTAAAGCAGCTTTATAATACAAATTTTTTAATATTTATATTAAAAAATTGCTTTAAAAAACAGTAAAAAAGTTGTTCCAAATAAAACCTCAGTCCATTAGAATTTCTAATAACTTGAACATTATGAAGTTGTTGATAACGTTTTTAGGCGACTTTCCAATGTCTATGTCACCGTAAAGTTTGGTGGCCTAAAATACGTCGCATTAATGTTTTTGGAAACTGACTAGTGTCTAGGCTACAATACATTTTGGTGGTCTAAAATATGCTGCATTACCCTCTCTCCTGGTTAGCCATTTTAGACACCCGGCCGCATATTTTTGATAACTGTTCTATTTATTGATGAATTTTAGTGGCTCTGTTTTGAACTAAGTGATAGTTATAAGAAAATTCTCTCTAATAAAAAATCTTGGAATATGATTTTAGTACTAAAAAATTATTTTAAAAAGTATTAAAAAAACTATCTCAAATTAAGCCTAAAATACATTATATTTAGGCATTTTCTCTTCTTTAAAAGTAGAATCTTCTAAAGCTGTAGGCTCTAGTAGAACTATTTCTTTGTCAAAACACCAACTATGTGGTAGATGTTATATTTATCAAAAATTTGTTTGATTAGCACGTATCTCCATGCAAAATTTGAATTGAAAATGTTTGAAATTAAATTCAAGATCATATGATTTCAGTAACCATGTAGTAAAATTGGAAGTCTCAACAAGACGAATTCAACGATATCTGAAATAGTCGATCTACTTTGATCCTAAATGAGCTCAAATCAAATACTTCAAAGTGATTAGAAACTTCAGACATTAATTAGATGACTTGATGATCTCCAACTTCCTAATATAATTTTTTTTTAAAGCACCAAGAAAGTAATAGCTAAAAAGAATTGTAGTTACATTTTAAAAAATAAATCATTAAGAATTTTTTTTTTTATATCTTTTGATTGCAACACTTTAAGCAATAGCGAGAAGTGAATTTCTTTGAAAGACTGATTTTTTTTTTTATGAAATAAAACTAACCTTTCTTTAAAAAAAAAAAAAAAAAAAACTTTACAAATATGTTTACAAAACCAAAGTCATGAGTTACTAATATAAATAATTTTTATGTTAGATGTATATTTCTTTAATAAGACAGATTTGATGCATTTATGTGAGATTCTAATTTTATTTTGATATTAAACCTTTTTCTGGAGATATTTAGGTCATTTAAGTTAAATTCACACACATATCATATATGTAAGACTTGAACTTAAGACCTCTTAATTAATAAGTCAAAACACTTGACCAACAAATCAAGATGAACTACGAGATTTAGGCTTCATTTGGAACGGCTTTCTTACTGCTTTTTAAAGCAACTTTTTAGTACAAAAATTAAAAATTTTATACTAAAAAATTATTTTAATAAGCAATAAAAAAGCCATCCTAGTTTGGGCTTGAGTTTGATTAATTAATCAAATTTGAGCTCGACCTCGAGCTTAATTGTATGAGTTTGAGTTGGCTCATGAGCCAACTCGTTTATCATTAATTATTACTATAATTGAGTTCGGTCATAAACAATCAATCACTAATTAATATTAGAATATAGGAGTTCGAATCGGCTCATGAGCCAACACATTTCTATTGGTGTAAACTCCTATATTCTAGTATATTTTAAGTGTATTTTATATTTATAATTTTTAAATAAGATAGTTCATGAGCTGATGAGTTGAGTCGAGTCTGATTCTTTGCTCATCGAATTTGATTCACAAGTCATTTATCCACCTGAGCTTGAGCCGGCTCGTAAGCTGGCTTAACTCATTTACAATCATAGAAAAGTGTCAAATTTGCTTATTTTCCTTGGATGAAATTTTGATTTAACTTCCATCCTCTTAATATTATTTTTTAAAATAATGGACAAATGCAATTAATTCAAATTTACATTTATTAAAGACTTCAAAGTCATAGTAATACTATCCAATGATTTAAAAACCGGACCGGACCGGCCGGCTCAACCGGCTGAACCTGGAACCGGTCAGGCTGCCGGTCCGGATCTATCATTAGAGCCGCTCTGTATTCAAACCGGCCAAAAACCGGTTCAAATACCGGTTGAACCGCCGGACCGTAATAGTTGAGAAGAACCGGCCGATTTCAAAGCTAATGATTTTTGACCGCTGATGGCACATCTAGAAGCTGAAACAACTTTTTGTTCGAATATGATGAGGCGAAACTTCTTTTACACGCAGCTCCTCTTTCTTTCTCCCTTTCTCGCGAACCCTAACGAGCCGAGACGGAGAACGACTGGCGAACGCGTGAGAGGCTGGGCGGAGAACGACTGGGAGAGACGAACGACGGGGATAGACGGACGAACGACGCCTTCTTTCGTGCTATCTCTATTTCCCAGGCATCTTTGTATTCCCGGCTTCTCCCTCTTTCCATTTTGTTTTCTTTGAACAACTCATGCATTTCTCTTCCCAATGCATTTCTCTTCCCAGCTCTTATGTTACCGATTTCGGTTGGATTTGTCCGATCGGTTGGATTTGTCCGTTGGCTTCTCCCTCTTTCCATTTATGCATTTCTATTTTCCAGATCTGTGATTTCAGTTGTTTGATTCTCTAATTTGATCTTGGACATGATATCCCATATTGATTACATGATAGTATCCCAGTTTCACATATCTGATGTCTTTTTCCATTGGGCAGTAGCAGCGGTGATCGATAGAGATCAATGAAATTAGTTCAAACTTTGGCATTTTTGTATCACAATCCTCTGTTTAAACACAGCTATGTAAATATTATGGGATAAATATTATTATGAATATATAATAATTGAGATTAGTTGGTAGAATTTAGTGAAGATAAGATAATAAAAAATAAATATAATATTGCCCAATTTAACATAGAGACTATGTATATAATTAGTAATGAAAAAAAGTACAAAAATCTGTTTAACATTGAGATTAATTTGCATATTTATGTTTGCTTTCTAATGGAGATTTAGCTATGATGTCATATTTATATTATTTGATTAATTTGATATGAAAATAGAATACAGAATGAATTTATTAAAGGAGAGTGTATCATTAATTTTATATATTTTTTAATAATATTATTATTTATTACGTCATCCGGTTCGACCCCAGTTCGACCGGTCGAACCGGTTGAACCGTGAACCTCTCCTTCTACCGGTTCGTTGTCCGGTCCGATTTTCAAAACCTTGATACTATCAACTAATCCATAACCTTATCCCCATTTTTTTCTTAATTGATTCTTTTTTAATCATTTAATTCATGAGTACACCTAAGATTAATTATTATTTATTAAAATTGATTTTTTAAAAATTCTCTAATCAAATAATCATTGGTCTAATTAAAATTTTTATATATATATATATATATATATATATATATAGTAATTGGTTATCATGAGAAGAAAGTCATAAACAAAGTCCACAATGGAATTTGTTGCAAACAATAGTAGGTAGACCTTCTTGTCTTTATTTCTCAACTAATTCCTATATTTGTAGCATAAGGCCTATTATGGCACCAAGCATGCGCCATTAATGTATCAATTATACATGTGGGGGAAGATTTTCAAAGATTTCGGCACTTCTCCCACAAAACATATAGCTCATTTTGATTTGTTCGTTGGGAGTAGGGTTGTAAATTAATAGAGTCGAGTCAAGCAGTGGTAATTTTGAGCTGAACTTGTTTAGCTCATATTGAGCTCCACCTAGAGCTCAAGCTAGCTCAAGTCGAGCTTGTTTAATGAGCTCCAACTCGGCTCATAGTAAAAAAATCAAGCTTGAGCATGACTCGATTGAAAAGCTTGAACTCGACTCGTTTGTGAAGCTCAAAATTTTGTTATTTTAAAAAAATTCTTAAGAAAATATTATATTAATTTTTTTAAAAAAATATACTTTAAAATCGGGTAGTTCGACGATCTAATGAGTCGAGTTGGAATAAGCTCGAACTCGAGCTCCTTTAGTAAAATAGCTCGATTACAGGCTTGAGCTCGAGCTAGAAACACGATAAGCTCTACTCATGAGCTCGTTAGCGAGTCGAGTTTGATCCTGCTCGCAAGGCGGCTAGGCACACTTACACCCCTAGTTGGGAGCTTAGGCTACAAACTAAAATGTCTTTTACTCGAAGCTTGCATATGTGATGTATATATGTGTTTATATTTAATTCCTTCAAAACTCCAAAAAGAACTTCTCCCACAAAGCACGAAATTTAAGAAAATATTTGGTGAAAAATTATAACTTACCCCAACATGAGTGGGAAGAGTTGATTTATACAAAATTTTCTACTTTATTGAAATGCTAGTTTTATTATTCAAATTTATAATTTTCTTATTTGTTCTATGGCTATCATATAGAATTTTTGTGTGCTAGAATATACACAACAATATATAGATAAAGAATTTAACATCTTAGCGATTTCAGGTTAAATTTTTACGAGCTAGAAAATTTGCAGCAAGAATATAACAAAAAAAAAAAAAATTGTAATGAGATTGGAGCGAAGATTTGGTTGATTATTAACTGGATTCATATTTTTAAAATATGACATGGATAACGCAATGTAATGATGTTATCATTGATATAATTATTATTTAAATATTTTTTTTTTGTCTTTCAAAAACTTTAAATTAAAGATAAATAAAATATTTTTTCCCTAATTTCAATAAAATTTATATACCATCAACATTATGTGGGAGCATTTTAGATATTGCTCATGAATTGTTATTATCATGTAACATTGTGCTAATACATGAATTATTATCATCATTTCTAATGAATTTCTTGCTCTACAAAATTTCTATTGAAAGTTCTTATAAATTTTGTTCATGATGAATATTTCTAAATCATTTTAAGAATTCTATTTGCATTAATACTTTAACATAATTGATTTGCCTTGAAATTTATTGCTTTGCTCGCATAAAATTCATATAAAAATAATACATTATAAAAGGTTTTAATAGTTGCTTTATATTAGAAAACTACTATAAAATTGAATAAATATTTAGGTGAAAAGAAAAATAGGAAGCGAAGTAGTTATAATCATAATGTTGCAAAACTCTTTTAACATTCCACATCCATGATATATTATCTATTAATGAATTAACAAGACTAAAATATCAATCTAACAAACTGACAGAACTTCTATCTTCTATCAGAATCTACCCGACAAGCTCTTTCCCTTTTATGAAAAGTAAGCCAATAACTAAAGTGACTAATTGCATATTGCTTAACAAATTATTTAAAACTCACTAAAGTATCACTATAGGAAAAAAACAATTACCGGTGGTTTGTTCCATTAGTTAATATTAATTTTCCGGCGGTTAGTAGACCGCCGGAATAAAGCACGTAGGAAACAAATTGCAGCAGTCAATTTCCGGCGGTTTACTTCACTAGTGGCTTTCCGGCAACACAAACGACCGGTAAATTCCGACGGTCATAGCGTAGGTGATTGCCAGTTAATTATCGATGGCTTACCGGCCATCTTAAATGCTGGTTTTACTGGCGGCTGGACCGCCGGTTGACCGTCGGTATGTACCGGCAACTTGATTAAAATTCCGGCGGTTAAAATAAGCATCCAATATTAATGTTTCCGGCTGCCAAACCACTGGTTAGTCTCCGAAAACCTGTAGCATTTTCAAAAAAAAAAAAAGTTAACAACCCCCCTTTTTTTTCTCCTATTTTCACAATACTTGCACAAAATTCAAAACATAAATAATAAATAAATGCAACATGCCACCATAATCAACCTACAACTGGACTCCAATATATATATATATTCAAATGAAATCCACAATAAGCATAATCAAATGTTTAAACAAAGAGAAATGTATATGTTCTACAATAAACATAAAATATAAAATCCACAATAACATGTCCAAAATACACCAAAAAGTTCATAAAAAAAATAAGAGCACTAATCATCCTCCGTGTACTCGCTGCCTTGTGATTCATGTGTCGATTTTTGCTCTTTCTTCTTTTGATTTTAATCTTTATAGGATCGCAGCTCTTCCTGCATCTCATTTTGATCATTTCTCATTTCTTCTATCTCTCTCGTTAGCACTGCAATGCTCTGGCTTACACTTTCTTCAACTCCACAAGGATCATAAAATGCGGAGGTGGATTAACTGCCCTCATAAGCATAGATATATAATTAATTAATTTAAAGCTTTTACTAGTTATTGTCTATATTCAGTATGAGGAATAGATCCATCAGTCTAAATAGAACTTCCTAAACCCCCACAATCAGTTGTTCTGTTCTGCTTATTTTACTCTCTCACTTTTTTGAACTCAAGGCTCTCCCAAGCTCTACTCAAATATGCACATACGCCTTCTCCAATTCATAATGGATGCTACCCGAACTTTCTAATATTCGTTAACATGTCCCTAAGATGGGTCGATCATTTCTTCTCAAAACTTATTCTGATCCTCGTGCTATGCTCAGGCAACCACCTAAAATCTTTCTATAAAAAAATATACGTATAACAAATAATATTAATATAAATTAAATCAAATATTTTAAATCATGCTAAATAAATATAACTAAAATTCTCTAAATCATATATCCCTAATTTCCTTTGGAATCTTCTTCCATAATAAGTAAGGAGCATCATATTTACTCTGTATGATGTCCCGAATCTTGTGGGTAGGTAGCCTTGAGGTATTGAAGCTGCATGTTAAATTTTTTATCAATAACATATAATATATTAAATTACAATAACTTTATAAAATAAACTAAACTTATGTAACACCATTAGGCTCAATATATAGACGCTTCTTTGCTTCAGGTGCAGGAATCCCAGCACCAATCTCTTCTTATGTAGATAGTCCATCGTGTTCTGGCTATACATTATATGGGTAATAATAAGGGTGGGGGTAAATAGGGTAAGGGATGGTGGATGGAACAGTTTATGATATTGGGGGAGGGGGATAATATGGATAAAATGGAGCTAAATGTGTCCAATCTAGAGAGAGAAATCAAGGACTCTTCGACATAAGAGGGAAGTACCCAGAAAAGGGTGGTGGTACACCAACAATAGCTAGATCTAACTGTCCCTGACCCTACTCACTAGGGGACTACTGTTAACTCTTGGGTGGTGGTGGTGATGGTATCACTGGTATAATTGATCTCTGCCCCTCACTTTCATCACCCTCTCTAGGTCTGCTTGGTTTAATGCTCAAATGTTTTTTACGAGAAAACTTTGAAGTGAAGGATCTACAAGGAGGATCGTCACCTGAAGCTATCCATATTAAAAGAAGCAATTAGTAAATTAGTGTAACATATAAAAAAATAAATTGTAAGTGTTCCAGATATTTATATAAGTAGAAAAAAATAGAATGTAGATAAATTAGTTATAATAAATATAAAGAATTATAGAATATACAATAATGATTAAAATTTAAACATGATTTGATTAGAGACATTTAGCAAGATATATTTACTAACTTGAAATACAATTCAATAAGCACATTACAATAAATTTAATCACTTAAATTATAAGAACTATTTAGAATCAGGAATATTTTTATTGCTTTCCAGGATATGTTCACTTTCATCCTCGTTCTCACTTGATGAGCTAGTTGAACTATTTATATCTTCTAGATGCATTTTAATATTATGGGTTATAGTTGACATCTCCTCAATTTTAATAGACCTATAATTTGACATCTCATCTTCTTGATATGCAGTTTCTATGATGTATTATTTATTAATTATCCCCCGTGCTTTTATTTTTATAATAGCCAGCTAATCTTGTTTATTCCTACGACCACTAGGATATTTGCTGAAATAAACTTGAATAGCTTGACTTGCTAACACAAATGGATCAAATTTCTTATATCTTCTACTATATTTTACGTATACTAAACATTACGCTGGATGAACTCTTATGCCTCTATTTTGTACTAGATCATACCATTGACAGTTAAATAAATATATAAAGTTCTCATCTTTTCTTGGATACTCAAACTCAAGAATCTCATTTAGAATATTATAATAATCATACTCATCTTCTTCATGAGTATTCCCTATAACACATATTCCATAATTTTCAATTTTTATTCTTTTACTCCATAACTTGGAATAAAATCTGAACTCATTCACTATGTATATTGGTCAGGTCTTTACTTTTCACATTGGCCCCCCATGCTAGTATTTGCAGACCTTTATCGAAACACTTGTTATCAGCATTATGCACTTAAGAAAATTTTTAAATATTAAGATTTTTAGTATTAAATAAGATGTAATTCAAATAAAAGTTTTAAAATTTAAGGGCTCACATAAGATCTAAACAAACTGGGAATTCATTTGCAATAACTTGCTCAACATCTATAGTATCTATTAGAGGAAAATTACTTACGAAATACCTAGTGACAAATCATCCAAATAAGACTTTAATATTTCAAACCCCTAAACATTATAGAAGAACATACTCTAAGATTGATTGTACTTCTTCACAATTCAGTAGCATATATAAAGTCACTATTTTAATTTCTAAATTATTGATGAATCTTTCAACACATTTGTCACTATATTTTATATAACTTCTAAAGACTGATAATGCAGCATGTAATTATTCTTCTACATCAAAATCCATGTTACGAACAATTTTTTTTATTGCACTCCTTACATGAGGCTCAAAGTAGTATGAGCAAAAATGAGTGGTTTATTGAGACAAATATGCTTCATAGTTCAATCCTTCTGATCGTGCTTATTTTTAACATATTTTTTTAACTTATTCAAATATATGTTAAATGATTATAATTATTAAGTTAGAAATATATTTTTTCAACATGTTCAAAAATATTTATGACAACTTAATAAAAATATATTTCACCTCTCGAAAGGGTACATCCAATGATATTTTATAGGTCCACTAACTCTAGCTTCATAAGGTAGATGGACTGAAAGATATTTTTTTTAACTTGTATAGGATGATTAGTATATTCTCCTCGCTCCTCCATAAAATATCTTTGCTTAGTTTAGATAAATATATGTATTTGAAGAAAATGCTAAGCTCACTCAACGGATTCAATATGTAATATGGTAACATACATACTATGATTGGAAGGAGAACCTTTATAATTATGTGATAATTATGACTTTTTAATCCAAATAACCTCATAAATTTAAGGTTTACACATCAGCATAAGTTTGAACCATAGCCATCATGCATTTTTAAACCTTTAAATCACTAACATATTGATCTTTTTTGCTCTAACGTGAAAGAGTAAGGTGTTTTGGGCTTCATTATTTTGCTGTCGCTCGTTCTCACTAACTCCAGATTTTTTTTATCGGAAGTACTCTTTAATATCCATCCCAACTTTAACATTATCCTTGCTCTTATCTTTAATAATCATAATTATGTTAAAAATGTTATCCAAGAAGTTCTTCTCAATGCGTATAACATTCAGATTATGCATTATCAAATTTATTCTATAATATGATAATGTACAGAAAATACTTTTCTTAATACAATTATTTTGAACACCATATCCCAAAAATTTAGAATATGATAATATTAAAAATCAATAATTGATGAAAAGTTAGAAAGTTTCTGTAGTATGTCATCACTACTTAATCTTGGTGAAGGAGGTGACCTCTCAACTTTATTTTTAACGAATGATTCCTTATTCCTCCTAAACGGATGATCAACAGGTAGGAATATATGATGATAATCAAACTAAATATTTTTCGATTCATATTTTACTGTGAAAGCTTTAGTATTCTCCATACAATAAGGGAAAACTAATTTTCTTACTGTGCTCCAACTAGACAACATACCATATGCTAAAAAATTATCAATGGTTTAAAGCATTGTAGCTCAAAGGAAAAAAATTTGTTTGGTTTAGATGTCATATGTGAGGACACCTTCTTTCCATAATAATTTGAGATCATCAATTAATAATTATAAAAAATATCAATTTTTGCTTTTGGATTATGTGATCCATGTATTATAAGTGCTAAGAACATGTACGAAATAGTCATACACATCTCTGGTAGAAGGTTGTATGATGTTAGTATAACTATCCAATAAGAGTATGTTGAAGCTGCTTGACTATATGGAGTAAAACTATCAGCATATAATCTCAAGAGGTGAAATATGTTTGTTTTAAATTGAGGCACATTATATTAGTAAATTAGTTTGTTTTAAATTGAGGCACATTATAAGTGCGATAATGAACTTTTGTTGCATCATCCTTATAATATAATATATATCTATTGATACAACAATTAATTTTTGTAGCAGTGAGATCCAACTTAGATACTAATTTATTCATTTGGTACAAATCTAAGGGACTTAAATTATCTGTTGGATTTATTTTCTTGAAAATATCAATGAAGTCATTAAAATAATCACGAGTAATATTATATTCAATTTTGATACTTTGCATCCTCATTGTTATTAATAATTTTGAATGAGTTTTGCAACCATCCCAAATTAGTTTTAAGATGTGTGTAGTAACTTAATGAATTTTTTAGTTTCTGCATTTAGTGGCTCTTCCACACTAGCCATTAAATTAGGACCTGCTACATCAAAAATAAGTTTTTCATACGGTCTAATCATTTGATCTTCATTAAATATTTCGAAAGCTGTGGATGGACCAGCATGAGTATCTCTATGTGGCTCATACTCGGCATGTGAGACTCAAATCCAATAGTTTAGAACAAATCCCCTATGATATAAATAAACCTTTACATCATC
The DNA here is from genome assembly GCF_001605985.2 of Dendrobium catenatum. NCBI lineage: Eukaryota > Viridiplantae > Streptophyta > Magnoliopsida > Asparagales > Orchidaceae > Dendrobium > Dendrobium catenatum. Next base: position 116,613 of record NW_021319551.1, on the reverse strand, counting down.
GGGCTTGAGGAATGCTTGATTTTTATGCTTCGAATATAAGCATCTAAATAATCCATCGAACTTAAAGGAAGGTAGTTGAGATACAACTTGAATAAAAGTCTCAACTCTATGTATAAATTCATATGTCAATCCTTTTCAGCCTGGTAAAAATTTGTTATACATCTAATATCTCTCATCTTATATAGTCATTTAGATGTTAAAGCAAATGTTCCCTATATAGTTATGAAATCAATTATTAGAAGATATGCATCCTGAATAAGTGTGCTTTACTTGAATGCATTCACCAACCATCCAATAACAATTTTAGGGTTCAATACTACGTTTGAACAAGATATTTAAGCATTATATGTCTAACCACCATCTTATAGAATTTACCCTTAAGTTTGAGGGGGACTTTTCTATCACACAATAAGTTTGAAACATTCCTCCACTTTAACCATCCAACTTGAATTATATTAATAATAACCCTATCTATTTCACCATCACTCAAATAATAGGTCAAATATATTTAAAATATATACTCTTATTAATGACTTGATCACTCAAGGTCACAATCCCTCCATAATAACTATTATTTAAAATATATACTCAATGAAAAAAAAGATAATTCTAACAAGTTTTTTTTTATCTTAAATAAAATTTTCAACAACATAAGTTTACTTGAATTAGAAGAATACTTCACAATACAAGTTCCTCAAATAAAAGATTGAAATACTAATATCTCAAGTGACTTGCTTAATATGAAATATCAAAATTTCTCAAGTAGATTATATATCATGTTATATCTATGTCACAGTCCATTACATATGCAAGATAATCTAAGTAATGGAGTAAAGCAAAAATAGTAATGGTGCAAAAGAAAAAGTACAAACTAATTCTACTATGGTTCAACACCAATGCTTACATCCACATCTTGAATTCTCCTTTAGAAAGATAAACTACTTTCTTTTTTAAACACTGCAAAGCAGAAAAAAAAAACTCTCTTTCATAGGTGATAAACAAAACTGTAAGTCCTATCTTCTACTCCAAACAAAGCATACTACTATTGCACATTACCTAATCCACCAATGCATACAATTAAGAACTTAATTTAGAGTTCCAAGATCTATTACATAAACAACTCGACAACTCTCAACATAGCCAAATCATTAATACCAAGAGAATCACAATGTATAGAAAAGATGAAGATAAATAATAGTGCACTCTCACATAAGAAAAATCTCTCTCTGCCAATGAAAGATCAAAGAAGTTTTCCACAAGAATACTCTCCTTTCTATGCTTTTTGTAACTAACATTGTGTGTTCTCCATTTAGAGTTTGATACAAAATAATTTTATATTAAGTGCATTTACCAAAAAATTAATTAACTATACTTTAAAATTAAATAATAAATAGTAAGTAATAATGATATAAAATTTAATTAGATATTAAGTATAATGTTATCATTAAATGTTTAATATTATCTTAAATATTTAGCTATTTAAAATGATATTATATTATTTATTTATTCCAAATTTGTGTATTTATTGACTACACCACAATTGATAGATCCAAAGCCCAGAATGAGAAAAATGGAGGGTTGCATTAGGTAGTAAAAAACTATCATAAATTTTATCGAATAATCATGACATAAATCCTTTAATACATTATGTTAATGCTAGGACATTCCCTAAGCGACGTGTTGTATGGACTGAATACATCAAAAATTGTGCAATGGTCGTTACGCAGATGCTCAGATAAAATGTTAAATAAGCAAGAGTTCTCACATCATGGATAGATATGGACACTGAAACTAGTCCATGAAACTTGAATTAACATAAGAACTTAGAATATAAATTCCCTTATTAGAAAATTAATAAAATTAATATATATTATGATTCATATGAAGATAAATATTCAATGTATTCGAAAAACTAAATGGGTCGGAGAGAAAGTTAAGAAAATTAATTATTTATGATTTAAACAATGTTATTCAGGCATGAGTCTTACTAAAAAAAGGTGTATGTGTGATTATAGATAATAATTTGAAAGATGATATTATAGATATAGAGATTAATAGAATGAGAGATAGAATTATTGTTTTAAATATTATTATTGATACTTAGATTATTAATATTATACGTGCTTATGCTCCTCAAGTAGAATTAGATATGTATTCAAAATAAAGAGTTTGAAATGACTTAGAAGAATTAATATAAAAGATATCTCTTGACGGCAGAGTTCTTATTAGATTAGATTTAAATGAACATGTTAATAGAGATGTAGAATATTTTAAAAGTATTTATGATGGCGATGGGTTTGGAGGTACTAATGAAGGTGGTAGGATCATATTAGATTTTAATCTAGCTTATGATTTTGTAATTATTAATATCTTTTTTTTTTTTTTTGAAAAGAGAGTAGCTAGTATCTCATTACTTATAAGAATGGATATAATAAAACTCAAATTGATTATTTTCTTAAAAGAAAAAATGAATATTCATCCATATTGCAAAGATTGTAAAGTGTTTATAAGTAAAAGTTTTTGTACCCGACGTTGTTTATTATTTTTGGGCCTTAATATGAAATAGAGGAATATGAAAAAAAAAAAGTAAAATATTGTTTGAAGATTAGATGGATGCATTTAAAGAATACTAAAAAAAATATTTTCAAGAGTATAATTTAAGTCTTAAGATTTTTATTGTACATGAGAAAGTTAATGTTATGTGCGAAAAAGTAGCTAGTGATATTAAGAATGTTGCAAATGCTGTGCTTGGAGTAACAAAAGAAAAAACTTTTAATAGTAAAAATAGTTGGTGGTGAAATCAAAATATGCAAGAAAAGATAAAAAATGAGAGGCTTTGTTATAAAAATTAATTTAGGTGAAAAGCTCAAAAAATTTGCAAATATACACTTAGGAAAATAACTAATTTCTTGGTCTTTTATGTCGGAAATCAATCAATTTCCATTGGAATAAAACATTTTTGGCAATTTTTTGATGGAAAATTGTCCATCAGTAAAATACGCGTAGGAAAATAAATGCAAGCCAAAATATCCGCCTTAAACATCTCTAGCAAATTTTTGGTGGAAATTTTTTCCATAAAAAAAAAAAATCTAGCAAAAATAAAGAAAATTTCCAACAAACTAGCTACTCGCGAGCGCTCGCTCCTATTGCCCGTCTGCTAGTTGCCCGAGCACCTGTGGCTGCCAGCCCACCTTTAGTGAGGCACTCCTTCGAATTATCTAGCATCCATCCACTCTGTTGCAAAGCAAAATTTGTTAAAATTTTTACTCTTTTATATTTAAACTTTAACGCGCAGAATATTAAAATAAATAATTAAGTAAAATAAATATTAGTTAATTCAAATTAGTTAATCAGCTAATTTAAATTAGTTAATTAGTTTAGTTCATTAGTTAATTAGTCAATTTAAATTAGTTAATTAGTCGATTCTTTTTTAATTATTAATTATAAATATATTATTATTTCTTAGAAATTTTCAAACTATGCCAGAAATTTGTTTGAAATATCTCATTAAAAATTCGCCGGAAATTCATTGCAAGTTCGTCTAAAGTCTGCTGGGAATATTCTGCCAAAATTTCCCAGAAAATCTCTCAAAAATCCACCGAAATTTGCGGCGCAAAAATCTTGCTAGAAATTCCACTAATAATTAGCATTTTTTCTAAAGTGATATAAGAAGGTCATAACGCACCTAAGAAAGAAATATGTGATATAATGAATTTTAGCCTTTAATAATTTATATAATATGATAGAACTAAGATCTTTTTTATATAATAGACTAGTATTATAAATTTTTTACTTAATTAACTTACAAGAGTCCTTCAGTTGACCTCATCAATTAGACTTTAATTCCATTTTTTCGAGTGTTTTAAAATTTATTCAATAATAATAATAATAATAATATTAATATCAAGTTTTTTTCTCACTGCATGAATCACTTTTCTCTATTATGTCATATTAAGGATTAATTATCTTGTGCGGACGATGAACATCATCCGAAGACCAACCAGAATGCGCTACATCACCCATGGTTGTATATCGCGGCTCGGTATCACTGACGTAGATGCACCTGATCAGTGGCCTCCGAATGTAGAGCTGCGTCTCGCCTCCACACAGAATAATTCCTTCATATTAAAAATAATTTAAAAGATTCACGTCATAATTATTCGATGAGTTTTATATGATTAACATTTATCTAATATAATCTTTACTTTTTTAAGACTTGAAATCCGACAACTGCAATATTTTCAAATTTATTCATCAAGTAGATATATTTGTTTGGTAAAAAAATATATAAATAATTTATTTTTTAATCAAATAAAGACAAGGTCTGATGAAAGATGATGGCGTGTGAAATTCAAAACTTAGGGCCAACAAGTTATACATGGCATCATATTATTGGTCTAGCTACAGTTTGGTGTATGAATTGGCTCTATAATACTAATCATTATGAGAGCGTTTAAATTAGATGGGATATAAGTTGTGTGACATTATCTATTTGTTTTTTTTTTTTTTGAAATATATAATATTAAAAAAAAAAAATTATTTATTTTTTATCTATTTATTTTTTATATTTTTATCTATTTATTTTTTATATTTTTATTTGGATTCTTTATTAATAGCTCTAAAAATTTATTTGTTTTTCACCTCTAAAAATTTTTTATGTTACTAAATGAAATATTTTTTTATTAAAATATTTAATTATATTATATTTATAATTTTATATTTGTGAATTTTTAAATAATTTATATTTATAAATTAAATTTAAATATGTAATATAAATTAGCAATAATTTATATTAAATTATAGGATTATTATCTTTCTTTATTTTGTTAATTTTATTAAATATTTATAATAATATTATTATTTATTACATCATCCGGTTCGACCCCGGTTCGACCGGTCGAACCGTGAACCTCTCCTTCTTTCGGTTCGGTGTCCTGTCCGGTTTTCAGAACCTTGGCATTTCCTTCATGGATTTATATCCTTCATAAAGAAGATAATTTCATCAACTATGGCATTGCAATTGGGCTAAGTTGATTCTTTCTCCATATTTAGCTAGCTTTGTTTTGAATATCCGCTGCATTTAAAACTATTAGATTATCTTTTAGACGGAAGTAATATATGTGCCACGTATATCCAAATATCTCAAAGGTCTAGTTTAAGTTAAGTCTATCTAGTTTGATGCAACTGAGTCAAATCAAAAAGATGGATATAATGAACTTGCTAAAGTTTAGCATGAACTCTCCTGAAAGTATGCTTGGTGCATGGCTTAGCAAAATCAACTTGCCGTAGATCAAAGGCTACTCCTGTCACAACCCAACTAGAAATGATCCGATACTACTACATAGATCATACTGTGTTCGATTGTGACAAGATGGACCCCAGGATCCAGTTAGACAAAACTTAATTAAAATTTTCAATTTATATACTAAACTTAGCCACTTCTGAGAAAAAATGATTTCTATATATCATCCAAGATACATATACAATATAAGGTGTCTACAATAGCACATAGAAACATATAATATAACTAAATAAAAGTCAAAATTGCAAGATAAAACTAACCAAATCAAAAGGCATACCTACAGTACAAATCAAAATCTTTGTCTCCGTAACATATATATAAAATATTATGTCATAAAAGTTTTGCCATTACGAAGTTTTCCTTTTTTTTAACAAAAATATCATTTTTATTAGAAAATTTTCAAAAATAAAGAATCATAGAAAATTAAAATAGGCAAAACATAACCTATCTCGATCCAGACAACTGTCTCAACTATAGGCCAATAGCCAAAAATGACCCGAAGAGGTTCAAAATAGATTTTCTCTCTCCCAAATCCCTCTCCTTCTCTCTCTCCTACTTTGGCTGGCACGGAGTTTGAATGCAATGGAATAATGGATTTAAAATATATTTAAAGTGTAGCTAGTGGCCTAGCATTATGGTGCTAGTTCATTTTCCAAAAATTTGAGACTACTAAACTTAAATATCATAATTTGGTACCTTGGCACTATTGTACCCCGTGCTCGAACACCCAATATTATGGCACTTAAATAGCAAAAATTAAGAATTTTTGCCAAAATGCAATTCAAATCCTTGGAACCCATTCTAGAACACATGCACCACTTTTTCACATACCAAAACACTTCCAAATGCATGTAAATGGATTTAAAACATAAAATTTTAGATATTTGCCTTTTTCTACTTTGGTCAAATTAGTCTAAATTATATTATCGATATCCTCCTGTAGGTATCATAACTCTCCCCTCATAAAAATGTCAACCTTTGAAATTTCTAGATGCGCCAAGAGGGGGGTGAATTGGATGATTAAAAACTTCTTTAATAAAAAGAAATATCTTTTTATGACTTTATGCGGAAGCGAATTTCATTCACATTAAAAAGATAAATAATCAATTTTCATTCACGAAATAAATCGCAATAAAAAATATATTTGGAAATAAAGTGCAGAAAAAAATAAAGGAAAGAACACACCAATTTATAGTGGTTCGGTCAAACCATGACCTACGTCCACTCCCAGAGGCACCCTCCGAGTATTACACTAAACCTTTAGTGATTCTCCTTTAGCTCCCACAGCTAGGCGGAGAAGCCCTTACACAATCACTTCCACCTTCCCCGGTGCGGCGGAGGAGCCGGGTCCTTTGACACCAATGAGATCTTCTTCTTCTCAAAACTTCCTTCAAGACGAACCTTGAATCCGATGGTACAGAGATGCAAGCTCGCCGGAGCAACCGTGTGATCTCCTTCACACTCACTTGAAACCCCCTCCAAGGATCTTCTCCCTCTCTCAAACTTCACCCTTTCCTCTCTCCCTTTCAAGTCATCTCTTCAAGTTTTCTCCAAAAGAATGAAGACACAATGGCTGCCAAAGACTCTTATAAAGTCTTATGAGAGTGCTTAAATAGAGGGCTAAAAAAACCCTAAAAATACTCAATTCAACCGTCAAATATCGTACCGTACGATCTCAAGATCGTCCAGTACAATGTGCAGAAATTGACCTGTTAGTATTGTACGATCCAGTTAGTACAGTACGATCCAGTTCGTACAGTACGATCCAAATGACAAATTTCAGCCGTTTTGATTGCATAATCTCAGGATTAACTTAGGCAATATTTCAAACATCGTACCGTACGATTATTATCGTACAGTACGATTATACAACTGTTCAAATTCAAAATTTTCCCTAATTTAATGGACGGCGGGCTTTCTAATTATAACATATCGTATAGTATGATGTGGTGATCGTACAGTACGATTAGTTATATTCAAAATTAATTTTTTCAGGAAAAGTAAATATTTAAATTTATTTCTGTTGCACCAGATCGTATAGTACGAAATAAATTCGTACAGTATGATGAACATAAAAGTTAAAATATTTATAATCATTTTTTGCTCCCTCTGTGTGTGTGCATGATCAACAAACTAACATACATCATTATAAGACTTGACTCAATAAATGAAAATTACAGACTCATTTAATACGATCAATTCTACGCAATCTTGAGCTTTGAATCTTCAAAGAACGGTGCATGATGTACCTGAAATATTAGTTAACATAGAAAGAAATATGCACTGCAAATACCAGGAGAAATAAAAGATTAATAAATATTATTTGTTATCATCAAAATCATACACTCGGAAGCCCGAGTTGCAACAACCTTGACATTCTAATTCAAGAAAATTTAGAATTAATATGGATATAGTTGTCGTATCTCAGATTCCTTTTCCCAAGTAGCCTCTCTAACGATCTTATGCTTTCACTACACCTTAACTATTAGAATTCTTTTGCTCTTCCATTTCCTCAAATTATGTGCTAGAATCTTGTCGAACTCTTCCCTATACTACAGATTTGTTTGAACCTCAACACATCAGCAAATAACATCTTTCCAAAATCAGATACTCACTTCCACAAAGAAGATACATGAAATATATTATGTATATTTGACATATGTTCAATCAATAATAAGTTATAAGCAAAACTACAAATCTGCTCAATCATCTCAAAAAGCCCAATGTACCTTAGACTTAACTTATGTTTTCTTCCAAATCAGTTGACACCTTTCATAGGGCTTACTTTTATATAAATAAAATCACAAACTTGAAATTCATTAATTTTGTGCCTCTGATAATAATTTTTCTTCTGCATGTCTTGAGCCAACTTTAATCCTTTTCTAATCAGAAAGAGCTTTGTTGTAGTGTCATCCCCAAACGTTGAACACCTGTCTATCACTTACCTCTAACAAAAAGAAAGGGTCATATACTTCATAAGGAGCCATAACTATGTTAAACTGATAACTGTTGTTATAAGCAATCTTTGTCAGTGGGATATAATCCTCTCAACTACCCCAAAATCTTGAACATGGAGTCTCAAAAGATCCTCTAGTACCTGAATAGTCCTTTTAAATTTCTGTCTATCTATGGATGAAAGTCATACCAAACTACAATTTTGTTCCTAATCCTTACGAAATACTGCTACATAGCCTGGAGGTAAACTTACTGTCATGATTAAGTATCATCACCTTCAACACTCCATGTATTTGGTAATATATATATATCCTTCAGAAAGTCTCTAGAAAATCTGCCTAAAAATTAGTCATAAATATTTCATCGTAATCCACAGAAATTCACTAGAAAATATTATGCTAGAAAGCCGCCAGAAAATTTGTCGGTAATGGGTGATTTTTCTTATAGAGACTAAATGCATTTAAATAATAATTAAACTATACTAAAATTGAAACATTAATAAAAACCTTTATAACAAATTTTAGAATATCCCTTAGGATCCAATTTCTTGTCACTTATTAATTAGCAGAATCCCTCCTTGATAGCTCTCAAGCCTTAGCATCATAACTCATAACATAATAGAATCTCACCTCGATATCCTACTTGCTCCAGCATAACAGAATCCCTTCTCACTCGATCCCAGAATGTCAAATTTCTTTCAAAAATATTATACATATTCAAAATATTTCATTAGATAAAGTAGTATTGAACTCAGTTCAAAAATTATCAAAATGCTTTCTCGATAGGCAACAGAAACACTATTAAGCGAAAATTCACAGTTTCAAAATATAAACAATTTTTTGAGATTGTGTAAAACATCATTTTAAGACTTCAATCATATTATGAATCTATTTTTCAAAGTCCAAATTATTTTCTACTAAATAAAAATTACATAAATTCCAAAATCATGACGAAAAAATTTCCATAAAATATTCAAATTCTTAATCTCTATAACATATTAAAATTATGCCATGAAAGCTTTACCAATATAAAGTTATCATCATTTTTTTGAAACAAAAAATAAATTATATAAAAAAAAAATTAAAAATAACAAAATATTAAAAATTGAGATAGGGAAAATGTAACCTACCTCGATCCAAATAATTTTCCAACCTAGCTTGATGACTAAAAATGTTCTGTATTGGCTCAAAATAGAGTTTCTATCTCTGTTAAATCCTGCTCCTCTCTCCTACTTCAGCTGGGTTAGCAATTGAATGCAATGTAATAGTCGATGTAAAATATATTTAAAATGCATTTAGTGGTCTAGCACTATTACACTAGTTCATTTTCCAAATTTTTGAGACTATAGTACTGAAATGTCAATACTTTGTACATTAGTGCTATTGTATTTCCGCGAGGATCAAACACCCAACATTGTGACACTCAAATAATAAAATCTTAAATTTTTTGCCGAAATGCACTCTATATCCCTAGGACTCATTTTAGAGCATATGAAGCTTTTTTCACACACCAAAATACTTTTGAATACATACAAATGGATATAAAACACAAAGTTCAAATATTTATTTTTTTCTACTTGAATTAAATTGGTCTTAACTATAATGTGATCCTAGAGGTCTCACAACCTCCTAGGTGTTGGCTCAAGAAAAATGGCACGAAAACGAGTCGAAGGATCGGCTCGTGCGATCCTTCCCCTCACGCGAACTGAAGCCGAACAGCAAAAACGAAAAGGGAAGATGAAAGGTGAACCCTAGACTCCTGCGAGGCAACGAAGTCGAACAGGAACGAGAGCTCGAGCCTTTTTCTTTTTCTTTCTGAATTCCTTTCTTCTTTTATTGCTTTCTTTCGTCGAATGACGGTTGTTAGAACGAAACAATGCATCGTTCGGTGATGTGGGGCCGGCGGAGAGGAATGTCGGTTTCTCTTTTTTTTTTTTTTGCTATATTTTTGTACAGTCAACACTAGGTTCAAAAGCTACTCACCATATTCATTTTATCATCAAGTTGGAAAGACTTCATCTCATCCAGTCAACGTTTTGATCTAATAGTGACTTAGAAGTTTATCAACTATCTTTTTTACATTTCGACTACACTCCCATGTATTTTTATAATAACATGTCAAGCCTCGTGATATATTTTATTATTTTATATAGCTCAAAATATAGTCTTTCTTGTAGCCCTAAGCCAATAAATAGAGGCAAGGTAAAGTCATGTCATATAAAGTCATTTGTACTTCTAGCAATCTAATGAAATCCTAGGGCTTCTCTCCTAAAATGTATTAGATTCTTTTCTTTCTCTTTTACTCTTTACTTTTTTATTAAATTTGTCTTGGTATCCTTATTAGTAAAGTTACGGTATTAAAAAGGGATAAATTTGTATCTAACAACCTCAAAATATATAGTGAGCATGAACTAATGCCAAGGATTAGAAACTAAGCACTATGAGCGGCATAGCAGTAAAATTAAGAGGGCACAGTAAACTTGGAGTACTAAGAGTTGGTTAATAAAATATGATTAACAGAGGTAACTAAAAAATGAAATCCTAAGAAGATTCAAGGAGGACTAGAGCATATTCTTAGAGCCACTCTAAGAGTGGAGATACTAGAAGGATTTTTTGAATATATTATATGAAGACTACCCCAAGGTGTAAGAGTGACAACATTAAATTCATTAATAAACAAAACCTATTATTCAAATAATAGTTAAACATCTACCTTTCCACCACAATTGAGTTGAGAAGTAGAAATCTCAACCAATAATTGCATTCTCCAAAGAAATCACTAAGGCACAACCTCTAGAAAAATTTAAACTCTTCTTCTAGATTATAAAAAGCGAAAGTTAAATCTAGCTAACCATATAGCACTTTAAGTTGGTCATTGATATGCATTATGTGATGCTTAATGAATGTTAAGTGTTAGATGATGGGGTAGCCAGAGCCAAGGAAATCTAGAGGTAGTAGGTTGGGGTTTCAAAATGATTGTCAGAGTTATTAAATTCTATGAGTTCAAGAATTCTCTTTACCAAAATTCATTCTCTAATGTGTGGAAATATGACTTATTTATGATTCAATTTTTATATATGATATTTTGGTTATTTTTATATGAGCTCAGACCTCCATGAAAAGGTCTGGAATTTTCTTAATTATTTTACATTTTTTTGGACTTTGAGTGTCTTAGTAAACTCAAAATTTGACAATCTAAGACTCATCAAGATACTCATTTCAAATATAAAAATAAAAATTTTCAACGGCATTTGGTCCATCAACTTGCATCAAGAAGTTTATGATTGTACTTATAAGTGCTTGATTTAAATTTATATGTATAATGTGTGATTTTGGTTCCATAGCACTCATCTCACCTATTTGCAATGTCCTAAGTCAAGACAATAAATTAGCTAAAATTTAGAGTTGGAATGATCTTGAAATTAAAACTTGGAGTTTTTGGCTCAAATAATACATTTTAAGATAAAAAATTACATCAAAATTTGTGCCTGATGAAATCATATTTGCGAACTACATGCAACAAAATTATAAAATTTTAGCTAATTTTTATTGTTAGATTAAGAGTTATTATTTATTAAATAAAAATTGAAAATATATATATCAAAGCTCAAACTTTTGCTTTTTGAACAAAAGACAAATCATAGAAAATGCAATTATAGAGATCCCCCTAATTTTATTATAAAATTTGAATACTTTCATCAAGTGGAGAGAGAGAGAGAGAGAGAGAGAGAGAGAGAGAGAGAGAGAGAGAGAGAAATATGATGTTAGAAGAAATTTGATTTAGTTAAGAGAGTATTGTTAAGGAAGCTAATAAGGTGAAAGATGTTAGAAGAACAATGATTTAATTAATTAAAAGAGTATTGTTAATGAAGTTAATAAGGGGACAGGTGTAGAGAAGTATTGGACCAATAACCAAACACGCAAGTTAATTTCGGGTATTGATACATGCACGCACATAAAGCAAATCACCATTTGTCGTGTATATTTAATGAAAGATACTTCTGATCATCCAAACCCTAAGCAGAACCAACTTCCTCAACTCGACCATAATTTCATTTCCATTAATACTTCATCAATTTTCTATATCTTACATGCTTCTTCTCTTTCTCTAGCATTCTTGTAATACAGCTATATTTAGGAGATCAAGTGCTCTTCTGTGATTCATGGCGGCCGACAAGCCGGAGGAGAACAAGCTATGCCCGCGAGGACATTGGAGACCTGCAGAAGACGAGAAGCTGAAGCAACTAGTTGAGGAGTTTGGGCCTCAGAACTGGAATTCTATTGCTGAGAAATTGCAGGGAAGATCAGGTGTGTAAGAGCAAGGCCTTGATGAACCAAACTTAACTCTCTCTCTCTCTCTCTCTCTCTCTCTCTCTCTCTCTCTCTCTCTCCCCACTATCCATCACAGGGATAGCCTAATTCAATGAGCAACTAATACGTCCGTTTCAGAATTCCTCCTGATGAGCAAAGCACTTAGAAGGAAATTAAAATAAACTGGGTATCACTTAATCCAGTACCAAGAGAGAGATGAAATGATGGAAAGAGAAGGGTTGTCTCAGAATTTTCTTTGTCATCAGTTTCTTTCTATATCTGTCTAATTGCACGTCTATAACACCAACAGATTTGTTATTCACTCAGCCTGAAGTTTGATCTCTCACTACACCTTCGTTTATTATTTTTGCCTTCCTTGTTAGAGGTTAGAGTTCATTAAAACAGATTATGGGACGATTACTGCGTAGAAGATTTCCTTCACTTTGAATTGTTACATATTATTTTCTTCTATTAAAAAAATATTGTATTAATATAAAGTAATACAAAATAGAATTAGGCTTTGTTTAGGACCATTACTGATCATTATTTTTTCATTATTTTTAAGAAATTTATGTAAAAAAAATTATTTAGCAAACAATAAGAAAAACATCATGATTAAAATCTTAGAAATCTAATTACGATTTCATTTAGGATGTCTTTCTTACTGATTCTTAAAGCAACTTTTTAGCATAAAAATTAAGCTATTTTCAGAAACAATAAGAAAGCCGTCTCAAATAAAATCTAAAAAGAAAGAAAATATTGCGTAATACTCCTCTAGCCATTGAAAAATTACCCCTCATGATTTTTAAAAATAGTCGGCTAATAAGCTACTGTTTTTTCTATTATGTAAGAAAGTATATTATATCTATATATTTATTTTATCTTATAGAATCCAAAGAAAGAATATATATAATTAAAGTCAATTAAATTATCCCACAATTACAAAATACACGCTAATCTAATATTTTATTTTATTTTATTTTTTAATTTAAATAAATTTAATCATGAGACATAAGAACATATCAATGTCAACATTAATCAATACAGATTCGCAACATTAATGTAGTTGAATCTCCCTAACTATAGATGCATGAGTTGACTAATATCTCGAATTACAAGCAAATCAAATATCAAATTTTTTTAATCTCTCACTCTAAATATATATATGCTTAATTATTTATTAGTTATTCTTAATGGTTGGCTAATTATATATAATGAACGGATATATAGGGAAAAGCTGCAGGTTAAGGTGGTTCAACCAACTAGACCCAAGAATCAACAGAAGACCCTTCACCGAAGAAGAAGAAGAGAGACTCCTCGCTGCCCATGGCTTCCACGGCAACAAATGGGCTCTTATAGCCCGGCTTTTCCCTGGCAGGACCGACAACGCTGTCAAGAACCATTGGCATGTAATCATGGCTAGAAGGCAGAGAGAAAAGACCAAGTTCCTTACCAACCAAAGTAGCTTTCATGAAGAAGATCACAGTCACATATTCAATCAGGCCGAGACCAGCTGCTCAATTTCATCTAATCAGCTTAATCATTATGAGTATAATTATGGTAACTTGGGGAGTTCTCATCATCCTCTTCAAAAGCTCTCTAACTCATCTACTATTTATTGGCGTTTTGGTGTGTTGGAGGAGCATAGGGGGTGTTTGAGGGATGCTTCTGGTGGTGTTAATAAGGAAGAGAAAGATGATGAAACTTTGAGAAGTAAGGATGTCCCTTACATAGATTTTTTAGGCGTGGGTAAAGATTAGTGAAGATTTATTATAGTTTAATGGGTAATGATCATGTACTTTAAAATCCTGAATAAGTTTTTCAGGATTTGATTCAATATATAGTTGAGCTTATAGCTCGAAGATAGTTGTTCAGCAGCTTTTAAAAAAGCTATTTTTTTTAAACTATTCACCGTTATCTTTATAAAATACTACAGTCGTTCTAAATAGATCATTAAACTTCTTATTTTGAATAATTCTCTTTGACCCTTAATCTTTTTATTTTCAAATATTTTTTTGTGTGGGAGATAACTTGTGGTGCATCTACTATCGTCATGTCTTTGTTATTGAAATAATTATTATGTGATTGCAGCTAACGAGTTAGGCTCATCTAATAATCTACCAAAGAATTTCCCTTCAGTGTGTATTTATATATATTAAATGGCCAAATTTTTTGCTTAAAGATAACTATTTATTTATATATTTATAAAAATCATGATGAAAGAATTTATTCTGACAAGCAATAAATACCAAATTTTATCAAAAAAAAAGCGCAATTATAAGTTAAAATATATGATTATTTTGATGTTGAGCTAATACAAATTACAAACTGGTTTGTGCCCTTCAAAATTATTTCCATATTGGATTTTGTGTTCAATAAATACAATTGGTAACGTGAGGTCATGGCCTGTACTGTTTTCTGTTGTGTATTTATGCGTGTCATATGTGATTGTGCATTGAGAAAATGCAAAAATATTATAATAATTTACTGATTTCATCAATTAGATATCCATCTATTTAGTCTACATTCTATTTAAAAATATTTTCAAACATTCAGTTAGGCAAATAAACAAGATTAATTTGTTAACATTAATCCTATGATAATTATTTTTTTTAGATTTAGTATTCATTTGGGATAGTTTTTTTATTATTTAAAAAAAAATTATTAATATATATATTTTTTAAACTGTACTAAAAAACTTTAGCTTCATTTGGGACAGCTTTCTTATTGCTTTCTAAAAAAGTTTTCTATTACAAAAATTTAAGATATTTTTGTACTAAAAAGCTACTTCAAAAAAAAATAAGAAAGTTGACTTAAACTAAAACCTTACTCTAAGGCTTTCTTACGGCTTTCTACATCAACTTTGTAATACAAAATTGTCTTGAAAGCAGCAAAAAAATGTGGTAAAACTATCCCAAATAAAGCATAATAATGTCACTTTATTTTTGGTGCGTAAGAGTTAATATATTTCGAGTAAAAACATGTACGAATTAGTCAATTAAAACAAAGAATCATAGCTGTTTATCTAAATACTTCACACTTCAAGAAAATCGTTCATTACTGATGAATCTTTCTATGCAAATTGGCACTTTTCCAGCAGAATTTCAATGTTCCGACTATTTTACAGCTTATTCTTTCTGTCAGTATAAGGTGTGTAGGAAACGCAATTTGTAGTCACTTTTTTCGCAAGAAATTATTTCCAAGCGGCGGTCGGAGCGGCGACTTCTGCAAAATAGTCACTGGAGATTTCTGGCGGCATTACCGGTAGTTTGGCCGCTGGTATTTTTCATCGGTCCGACTGCCGAAAAACCACCGAAATTCTCCATAAAATTCTTTATTATTCCAGTGGCATGTCACCTGGCCAACCTCAAAGTTTTTGGCATTAGGCTTCCAGAAATCTATAACATGGTAAAAAAAAAAATTGACAACCTCTTAATTGTCCACAAATTCTTCCACATTTGATACCTACAGCAAATGCATAATATATACAAAATAAAATGCACTAACACATAATATTCACAATCAAAACATACGAAAAGAATTGAAAACATAAAGTTTAAAATAAACAAACTTTGAAACATTATAAAACATAAGTCTAACAACATGAAAATATAAAGTTCAACATAAACAAACTTTAAAACATAAATTTCAATTATAATAAATAGTTCAAATTAATATGTTCTCAAAGAAAAGCTTGTTCTTCAAAGTCCAACAACAACTTCAACATTAACTTAAATCTAATCATCTTACGTCTCCTTGCTATCCTATGATTAATACATATTATATTTTACCTCTACTAAATCATACGCAGGATGAATCCTTATGCCTCTATTCGATACAAGATTGACAATTGAATAAACATGTAAGATTTTTAGCTTCTCTTGTGTACTTAAGCTCAAGAACCCCATCTAGAATACCATAATGATTACACTCATATTCTTCATGAGTATTTCCTCTAACAGAAACTCCATTAATTTTAATATTTCTTCCTTCGCTCCATGCACGACTTTGAATGAAATATAAACTCATTAACTATTATAAATTGGCCTTATGTTTGCTTTTTGCATTGGGCCCCACGCTAATGCTTTCAGACTTTTATCGAAGACCTTGCTTACTTTCATGTTGTGTTCACCCAATAACATTACAGGAAAATCATGTATTATCGTCAGATTTTTCGGTGAAAAATTATTCATTTTCCGACAGATTTGAAAGTTTTTCGGTGGATTTCTGGCCAAATATTTTTTGAAGGTAAAACAAGTGTCGGGAACATGTTCCGTCAAAAAAAATTGCAAGAAATTTTTTCAGCGAGATATTTTCGCTGGTATAATTTTTGGAATAAAAAAATTGCTGGAATAAAGAAATTTGATTAAAAAAAATTGGTAGCCCACTGTAGATTCCAGTCGACCTGCCTGGGCTACCCGGAGCATGCCTGCATCAACTTTCTGACCGCCTGCTTGGGACACTTGTGTTGTCCGGACCTTCCTGTAGCAGCTTCCCATCGCCTCGCATAAGATAGAGTTAATAATTAATTAAAATTTTATTATTATATGATTTTTTCAAAAATTATTAAACTCCGCCGGAAAATCCCCCAGAAAAAATTCCGTCGGAACTCCGTCGAAAGAACTTGCTGAAGATCTGCTATAAATTTTAAATCATGATATGCTAGAAAATCTACCGAAAATTATTCCTTCGAAAATACACTGGAAATTCCTCTGGTAATGAGTGATTTCCTATAGTGTAACATACTTTAAGATGAAAAATCACAAATATTCCAAAGCAATGTAGCTTCAAGGAGAAAATTCTGTTTGGTTGAGATATTATATATGAGGACACCTTCCTCTCATAAGAACTTGAGGTCGTTAATTATGTGATTTTAGTATTATAAGTGTTAAGAATATGTACGACGTAATCATGCACATCTCTAGTAGAAGATTGTATAATGTTAATATGATTGATAAACAAGAATATGGTAAAGCTGCCTAATTGTATGGAGTGAAATCATCAGCATATAATCTCGATCATTCTTATATTAAATTGTGTGATAGCAAATGAAAGCACGTGTCTGATCAAAATATTTTTATGCTTCAGTGTCTGATTGATGAGAAAGAACAACACTATGATCTAATTTTATCTTTATGTCATCTTATATGACCTGCTGAACCCATTAATGCGTAGAGATGTTGAAATCTTGAAATAATTGGTAAATAAAACAATCGAGAATATGAAACAATTTTTTTATGATTTTATTTTTTCTGAGTTGGATTTGAATCGAGATGCATTGCAGGTATTAAAATAAGTGTCTATCGCATCATCCTTGTAGTAAAATATACAATCATTTATATAACAATGAATTTTTATAATTGTGAGACCCAACTTGAATACTAATTTTTTTGTTCGATAAAAATCTATGGGGATTAAGTTGTCCACTTAATTTGTTTATTTGAGAAGACAAATGAAGTCATTGAAGCACTCATGAGAAAAATTATATTTAATTTTGATACTGCGCATCCTAACATCAACTGATAATTTTGAATGAGCTGTGAAACCATCCAAAATAATTTTTTGAGCAGTATGTAGTAATTCAAACAAAATATTTTTGGATTTGGTGGCTCATTCATTTTTGCTTTAAATTTGGATTTTACATCAAAAATAAGTTATTCATATGGTCTATTCATTTGATCTTCATCTATTATTCTAGAAGTTATGGATGGACTGGCATGATTATCTCTAAGTGGCTCGTACCTTAAAATCATTGGGCTTAAGAAAAACTTAAATTTTTTGTGTTTCGAGCATGAACATCTAAACATTCTATCAGACTTAAACGAATGTAGTTGACATACGACTTAAATGAAAGTTTTAACTGCCTTAACAAATTAATCTGTCAATCTTTTTCATTACGGTAATAATCTGTTATACATCCAATATTTCTCTTCTTGGATAGTCATGTAGATATTGAATTAATAAACCAAAAAATTAAAAAGAAAAGATAAAAATTCAGTATTATAAATTATAAAAATTAAATTTATTATTATAAACATACATCTTTATGTCTTATAAATTACCCTAAAGTATTATAGGCATCTAAGATATTTTGCCAAGAAACTACATAGTTTATTAATTTGAATCCTGCATCTTTGAAATTTGGAGAGCTCTACTAGGGTTTGTCGCTTGAGGTGTTTCACCACCGGCGGGGGGATTTCTGGCGCCGCTGGTCATCATTTTTTAGGGAGTTTTTTCTTCCTTTCTCTGATTTTGGTTGTTGGAGACTTTAGCTTGGTTTGTTTCTCTTTTTAGCCGGCGGTGCCGGTATGGCGTCGAATAAATTGAAGGATCTCGGTCTTTTTGGTGGTTTTTCGCACCCTAAGTCTTTTCTTGAAGCTTTAGCTGGTTCTTCTTCTTCCTTTTCTGATTTGAGGACTTCTACTTACCGTGGTATGCCGTCGCTTTGGGTTTCTGATGAGGAAATCCAAGTGCTTGCTGCCCCCTTCCATTTTTCTTTGGTTGGTTTTTTTCCGTCCAAAAGTCCCCCTCTCGAGTCGATTCGGAAAATTTTCTTTAATTTAAAGCTGAACGGAGAAGTTTCGGTGACGGTTTTGGATCCTTCTCACATCCTCATAAAACTGTCCAATGATCTAGATTATTGCAGAGTTTTCTGCCATCATTCTTATCTTATTTTCAATTGCTTCATAAAACTTACTAAATGGTCTCCTACTTTGGACATTGGTGTGGAGTTGCCGGTTATCCCGGTCTGGATCTCTTTTCCTCGTCTTCGACCGCATTTCTTCTCTCCCGGAATTCTTTCTGGCCTGGGCGGTTTATTTGGAAAGGCACTGAAAATTGATGGTGCTACCGCTATTGGATCCCGTCCATCCATTGCTCGTATTTTAGTAGAGCTTGATATTACTAAATCCTACCCCAAGCAAATTTGGTTAGGTTCGAAATCCTTAGGTTACGTTCAAGATGTTGTTTTTGATGAATTCCCTCAATTCTGTGTTGGTTGTAAGTGTATTGGCCATTCTCAGGGTAATTGTCGTCCTGTTAAGCATGTTAACGAGATATCTCCCCTCCCCTCTAATGTTAATTTACAGGTTGAAGATGCTGAAATTGTTACATCTCATTTGGATGTGGAGTGTGAGGTTGAAAATGGTGTGGTTTTGCCCGTTAAGGTGTTACCGTCAGCTACCCCTGTTGTTGGGGAGGTGTCTCTGCCTCTAGCGGTTCAGGCTGGCGATGAATGTCGTGCTGTAAATGTTGAGTTAGGTTCGGCGGTTCTGGCTGTAGATGAACTCATGTCCCAGTAAATGTTTCTCCTGTGACGGTTTCAGCTCAGATCGTTGAGTCTGTGACTGGTACACTAGTGGCTAGGGAAGTGTTGAAAGGCTAGATCATTGTGGTGTTACCACTTAGGCTGTTAACTTTGGCTTATCACCTAATGATGTACCTTTTTTTCCACCTGCATTACCGTCTACTAGTAATGTGTGTGTGCCTGGTAACATTGCAGGATTACTAGTTGAGGGTCAATATGTGGACCCTGACCATGGTCTGGATGTGGCTGTGACTCAGGAATGCATTTCGGTTGCCAATAATTTTATTGAGGTACTTGTCAGTTTGGTCGATTCGCGAAACTTAGGCACTACCTTAGGCGATAGTTCGGGTCTGGATATTAGGAATCATATGAATTGGTTAGATTCTTCAGATGGTGATCCTGAATAAGAATTTTCTGATGGTGGTGGGTTGGCTTCTACAGATTTCTGTGGGGGCTCGGACCCGGGGAATGATTTCACTCTTGTTAATGTTAGAACCACTTTCAATGTTGGCTCTTGGGGAAGATTTCGTGGCCGAGGAAGGGGTCGGCATAGGAGATAGTTTCTTATTTTTGGATTGGCCCTTGTTTTTTGGTTCGAATTTCTTCTGATATGCTGAGAGATATGCTGGTTGGTGGGGTTTTGAGCAATGATGGGTTGGGGCTCGCGCCATTGATGCTTCGCTGGTGTCAACTATTGGTGTGCTCTTTCGAGTTGGTTCGTAGTTCGTCGCTTTATCCACCATGGACGGTCCTGGTGTGGTTTCAGTGACGCTGGAAGCTTTAACCACTTACTGAGCTCACGTTTTATTGTAATTTTTTCTGTATTTTTTCCCTTTCTTTTCATATGTTGTAACGATTGTTTTTTTTATTTGAATAGAATCATATTTTTTGAAAAAAAAAATGAAAAAAAAAATTGAATCCTTACAACAATCTTATAAATATTTTATGTAACAAGGAATTATGCTTATAGAAGTTCATTGATTTCCTCTATTCATGATAATCAGGTAAATACCAAAAAAATGTTCCTAAATCAAATAACAAATTTGCTTGCCTCTACTCATCTAACAATCTATTGCTTACCACTAATCATGAACACGAGATTTTAGGGTTGTACTCTATTATATTATTTATTATTTTACCTTCACTTATTTAGATAGAGTATTTCTTAAACCTTTGTCTCTAAACCAAAATAAAACATTTTTCAACAATTAAAATTGTGTAAAAATGAAAAAGAGTGAAGAAAATGAGTTTTACCTCACAAATGTTGAAGAGAAGAAAAGAAACTGTATAGAAATGGCCTGGATCGACGAAGTGGGGAGGAATAGGTTTCGGCTTCATCTGTCGAAGGAGACACGTTAAAATGTAGAAGAAAGAGTGGGTCAGGTGAAATAAGGCTAATACCGGCGACATTTTTGATGGCTACGGCCGCTGGAGGCAATTTAACTTGAAAAATGTGGGCATTCCGTCGATAAAGGTGTCCAACTTATGTAGAACATGCAGATTTTCCAGCGGCCTTGGGACTACCGAAATTTTTGGCGGCCAAGCCGTCGGTTAATACAGGCGATTAATCGGTAGGCTTAACCGCCGAAATTTCTGATGGTCCCAGGGCTGCCGAAAAATCCACCAGTATTTTATGATTTTCTTGTAATGTTAGTTTATATCACACTAAGTACTTTTTATTGTATTTAAAAATTATTAATTAAATATTTTATATGTTAAGCTATGGAGCTTAAGTAATATACTAAAGAGAAAAAGCATTACATAGAGATAGTTTGCAGATCAAAATGATATCAAGGTTTGATTACAAGGGAGATTATATATATATATATATTCATGAAGTTGTAAGTTTTTCTTAGTAAAAATTTGTCATTATTTTAATTAAAAAAATTGCAATGGTTGAAACAAGAAGTAGTCAATTGAGTAAATTTGTTTACAAATGTTTTATATTTTTTAATGATGTATTTGCTTTAAGAGATTTGAATTTGGCTGTGAATTAAGCTTCATATGGGATAGCTTTTTCATTGCATTATAAAATTATTGTACCAAAAAACAGTTTCATAATGTTAAAAAAAATTGTCCCAAGCGAAACCTTAATCTTCAAAATATGCATCAAAATGAATTTAGAAAGTGATTGTCTTAATTTATTATTATTTTATTATAGGAATGTAAACCAAATTGAGCTTGAGTTTTCAACTTGCTTTGTTATACAAATAAGACAAAATTTTAATTTGAATTCAGCTTTTAACTTTATTGAGCTGAACTAGAGCTACTTATAAACTTGAAAGCCAAATATAAACTATAGAATATACATGTCAGAATTTAGAAAGTGATTGTTCTTATTTATTATTAGTTGATCATAGAAGTGTAAAACATACCGAGCTTGCGGGTGCCTTTGGTACAGCTTTTCTCTTGCTTTGCTTTATAAAAAGTTAGTAAAGAACCATTTTGGGCATCCCGGCAGAATGAAGGTTTCAAAAATTTTGTGTCCTGCGACTGTTTTTCGCAACCTACAAATACCTCCCGTGGTTGGACAACTTCCCGTGCTTCGGAGGGTAAAATGACAAAAATACCCCAATTTGCGTAAGAGGATATGTGCTCTCGCTCGATCATTTTTGCGATTCCCATACATCACAGCTGCTCTGCAATCTCCCATTCCCATGCTTAGTCGTCTGGAGATCACTCGTCTCCGCTATCGAGCAAGCTATCGGAGATCGCTCGTCTCCGCGATCGCATCCCTCCTCGTGGTAATCTACCCTTAATTGATCGGAGGTCGCTCGTTCGCTCAGGTATAAGCTCGCTAATCTACCATGGTGATTTCCCATTACCTACCATTACTCTATTGTAAATTTCTTCTTCGGTTTTCCTTCTTCTTCGATATAATTGAGCTTTCGATTTCGGTTTTCTTTCTTCATGGTGACTTCCGATAACCTAAGTTTGCCCAGGAAGTGAGCACAGTAACCATTGTGAACTCATCTGGCCTCACGCTCACATCTTGCATCTCTCGGAAGATCTCGAGGACCTTTTTAAAACGATTTTCCTTCATGTTTTCATCAATCATGACTGCCCATGATATGATCTCTTTCAGGCATTCGATTGAAAAGCTCTCGAGCTTGGTCAACCTGCTCGAGATTAGCTAACCAAGCAACCATTGCAGTCCATGATATCCCATCCTTGGCTTCCGTAATCTCAAATAAATTTCAGGCAGTCCATGATATCACATCCTTGGCTTCCGTAATCTCAAATGCATTGTCCTAGAAATAAATAGTTAGCAGTATTAATCAATGCATTCTGCAAAACTTAAGAATCATCAATTTAAGAGAGTCAGAGATATTCAAATGAAGAAACAAATAGCTAGCAATACTTAAGAAAATAAGTTATAGCTGTTGAAGGATTGATAGATTGCCTATTCGAGTTAAACAAACATAGAAATTTCATCTCTAAGTTCTCCGATTAAATCCAAAAATACTTGTGGTTCTCTAAGTGGTTGAAATTATATATAAGGATTATTTTGTTTCATTCTACTATGAGATGCATTTTTTTTATTTTCTCTTTTTATGTCATTGTTGCATAAAGCCGTAAATCTTTCTTAAATAATTTTTAGTAGTAACATTAAAAAAATTATGCAAGTTTTACCTGGATTTTATAATACATCAATTATAAAATTAAATGGGTAAACCAAAGGATGGCGGAGCATCTGCAACATGGGAGCAAGATATGAAGATGATATTCTATGATTTATGTATAAGAGAGATTGAACTTGGAAATCGACCAACAACTCACTTCAATAAAGAGGGTTGGTTGAATTTAGTGATAAAATTGGAAGAGAGTATAATAAAGTGCAGCTAAAAAATAAATGGGACAACTAAAGAAAGATTGGAAGTTGTGGAAGGATCTAAAGCGTGGGTCGACTGGATTGGGTTGGGATCCTAGGAGAAAGACCATTGATGTACCTGATGAATGGCGTATTTTTAAATTTGCTATACGTAATCAACAACATAAATTTCCTATGCCACCGCCAAGTAAGCATGTATTTTTGTATTGTAATCAATCTCATTACTTGCTCTTTAATTAAATAATGTGCAATTACAAACAGATAAATATTATCTTATGGATGCTGGGTACCCGATGCAACGAGGGTTTTTGAAGCCATTTTTTGATGCAATGTATCTTATTCCCGATTTTCAAAGAGCAAGTCAATCCATACGTGGGAGAAAAGAAGCATTTAACAAGCGTCACTCTTCACTACGAGGTGTTATTGAGATATCATTTGGTGTTTGGAAAAAGAAATGGGTTATATTGCGTGATATGCCTACATATCCATTTAAAAAGCAAGTGAAAATAGTGGTGGCTACAATGACATTACATAATTACATACGGCGTCATCCATATCGTGGTGATCCAGAATTCCATGTTTGCGATGAGGATCAATTATATATACCTCCAAAAGCTTATGAATATCGGATTGGCCAATCATTATTAGATAATAAAGGATATGTGACAAATCATGAGGCAGAAGACGGTGAAGGTGCTGAATAAATGATACAACTACGGGCGCAAATCACATCTACATTGGTTAATGCATGAAATGAATTAGAAATCATCTTTGTTTTTTTTTTAATTGTTGTATGAACATTCTAGTTTTCATTTGATTTGATTGTTATAGAGGTGACTTTTTATCAAGGAACATTGTAATATTCATGCTGAAGTTTTAGAATCAATTTTTCAAAATTTGTTTGATATATATTGAATTTGATGTGTAAAAAAAATGAACTATGTTAATACAAAAGAAGTTGGTTTTATGTTTTGTTTACATACAATTTTAATGCAAAAGAATTTGTTTTTATATTTTGTTAAACATAATTTATTACTGTTGTAATCTGCCATGTAATCTATTTTTTAATTTGCTCTATAATTTGCTCCCAAATGCATTGATAATATATAAAACTGCTTTGTTTTATTTTTTAATTTGCTCTGTTATCCGCAACTTTTGATCTCTGGATCAACTTTTGATAGCCATTATGCTCATATGTGTGATCTATTGTGGGATGAAGTTGCTGCACAAGATAATATAATGGCAGCAAAGCTGGAAGAGAATTTTTTTTGAATTTATATAGTTTAATTTTTTAAAAATGAGGGTAGTAATATAAATTGTTCTTATACAGATGCAGCAAAACAGTTTTACAGTTATACAACCCAAACAAAAAATATTGTTTTCTATATAGCAACTTCAGAAAGCTGCTTTCTGTACAGTAACTTCACAACTTGCTTTACTGACAACTGCAGCCGTCCCAAACGCACCCTGAGTCTTCAAGTTGTGTGGTTAAGCAAACAAGCCAAATTTTCTTATTTGAGTTCGGCTTGTCAACTTATCAATATGAATTGGAGTTACTCGCAAACATGATGTCAATTTGAAAGTCACATATAAATTGTAGAACATGCCACAATTTATATGTTCTTAAATCAATATATATGACTATACACAATCAATACATGTCAAAGGGTATCGGTGCGTCTACGGACACTTAAAAATTGCTTTCTTCTTGCTTCTTAAAATAACTTTTTAGTACAAATATTAAAATTTTTGTACTAGGAAGCTGCTTTAAGAAGCATTAAAAAGAAGTTTTAGACTTTTCATTTGGAACAACTTTTTTACTGCTTCTTAAAACAGCTTTTTAATACAAATATTTAAATTTTTGAGCTAAAATGTTATTTTAAAAAATAGTAATTAAGAAAGTCGTCACAAACAAAGACTTATAATTGTATACATATCTTTTGTTTATAAACATATTAAAACTATTATTTCGCGGAATATGATTGAACATGGCTTTGTTCGTGATTAACTTCTTAAATATACAAGCTTATAAAAATCAGTTAACACGTGAAAAATGAGTTTTATTAATAGCCCTACTTGATTATTTTCAATTTTTTTAACAAACAAGAGAATATATTTTTTAGAAATCTTTAATATATTTAAAATCAGGATTATATCTCATTTAATAATATTTTGTATGCACGCAATTCTTAAAAATATTTTTACATAATTTATTTCACTCATCATATAATAATATAAGACTACAAAAAAAAAAAAAATCAATACGTGCATCATAAAACTTTTTTTTTTTCAAAATAATCTTACAATATTACCATGTGTTAATTATTTTATCATGTGATATGATAATTACATATTAATATTTTATTATTTTGTTATTTTATCATATATTTCATAATAAATATCTTCATAAAATTTTAAGTATTTATTAATTAGAGTCAGATGTTGGACATTAAAAGAGAAGCATAAAATTCAATTTAGTGTTAGAGAGATGATGCTCAGGTGGATGAGTGGCTTTACACTTAATTAAGCTTAGTTTGAGGCAACAATCTTTCTCATTTCTAAAGCAATTTTTTAGTAAAAAAAATTTTACTAAAATTCTGCTGTGAAAATAGTAAGAAAGCTGTTCCAAACGAAGCCTAAGGGACATAATAAGAATCGAGTATATACATAAAAAGGTTGGAGTAGCGCCAGTACTAACAGATAAGAATAGAGAAAGTAGTCTTAGATGGTTATTTTTTTTTTTTTTTTTGAAATTACTTGCCATAGGTAAAATGTCAGTCTTTAGAAGACCCGGTTATGAGAGTAGATGTATTAAATCTAGCATATTTTAAAAAAGATAGAGGCGGACCTAAAAGGATTTGATTAGAAAGTATTAGAAATAACTATTTTTTATTATATTTAAATGAGAATTTGAGTCTTGAACAAAATAGAAAAAAGATTTATATAGTTGTGCAGTGAGATATAGGCTTAATCTTGTTCTTGCTAATTGTTATAAATCAAAATAAGATAATTTTATATTATTTAAATTTAATAAAAATATTATGAGACTCAAATATTCTGACTGGTTATTATTATTATTATTATTTTCAATAACAGGATGAACACCATATTTTTCAGTACATATTTGATATTTTTCATTGATCTGCTTCAATATCTTCATTAAGAGACGTCAATTTCTTTGTTAACATATTTAAAATGAAACTATAACTTATAATGACATCTCATTGTCTTTGGACAAAATAAAATTCATGATCATTATATCGTATGATTCGTTAGTTCATCGAATTCGTCTCATGAGTCATATATCGCCTCGAGCCGGCTGAAGAGTTGACAGATTGGCTCACTTACACCCCATGTCAAATACGAATATTTCAAACTATAGAAAATTTTTCCATCCCATCATTAAGGGCATAATCCATTGAATGACTCATTAAAATATCCTGAAGGGTGTTTAAAGAACCTTCATTATAAACTATTTCACCAACTTTCATCATGATTTGACCCATAAGTTAAGGTAAAATATGGTCACATTCATTGAATACGTTTCAGTTTCTCGAGTGGTTTGTATAGTTTATCTGACCAAATTTGTGCATGAAGGTGAATTTATGCATGTGTATGTGATGCACATTAATTATTCCCTTCATTTTAATAAGCTTTAATAACTGTGCAAAACAAATTTAACTTAAAATATATCAAATTGATAGGATAAGACTTGTATAGTAAAAGATAATTTTGTTGGTAGCCTTATCTAATATGCCATTGGGTTATGTAGTTCTAAGAATGTGATAGCATATGTTGTCACCTAGCTAGATGTCCTTTTCATTGAAGAGTTAAGAAATATGGCTATGTGACAGTTATATTCATGTGTATTTTGATTTTTTACTCTTGTTATCATTGTCGTCTTAGTTTCCTGGTTGTCTTTTTTTTGTTGAGTGATATAACGTCTCTAAGTTTTTATTTGGGATAACTTTATTATTATATATTTTTAAATAGTTTTTTAGTACAAAATTTTTCTTAAGTAAAATTTTTTATACATAAAATTGTTTTAAAAAGCAGGAAAAAAGTTGTCCCAAACAAAGCCTAAATTATGATTTTGAACATGAAAATTTTATTCCATACGGCTCTATCTAATTTCATGTTGTACGATTAAACAGATCTAGAATTTCAGTGCATGGAATGAATCAAAGAATTTTAATTCTTTTCATCTTTACATAATCTTAAATTAAGTATGCCATTTAATCATTTTCTTACAATTTCTCAAAATAATAATAATTTTGATATTTTGTTTTTAAAATTATTTAAAGAAAATGTTTAATTTTTACCATTATGTTTATAACTATACATTTTGACACTTAATCCTTAAAATGATAGCAAATATCCATATTTTACATTCCTAAGTACTATATTAATTTTTTGTTACATATATAACACAAGTTTTGTTATATATTTTATCTAATACTTTGAATCCCACAATGTGGGAGGGAAGCGGGCAGCCAGGGCAGCACAAGAGGCAGCTGGGCAGCTTCGATTTTTTAATAAATTTGGAAACCATCTGAAATAAACCATCGGTTTTAGTTTCCTGCGCGGTTTATACCGGTGAAAAAAAAAACCAAAAAACTTCATTGCCCCCGGAAATTCGCCAAGTTCTGCCAGAAAAAGCCGCTAGTAATGATAGATTTTCTTGTGGTGCAAATAATTAAATTCCTATAATAGGTGTACTTATAAAATATCTAAAGATATATTTTGTTATAGTCAAGCATGATTCTTTTAATTTTGATTGAATCTAACAAAGGGAAAAAAATTAAATATAATATATTGATGACTATAAATAACATAAAATAATTACCCTATCATAACCCAATATAATTTTATATCAATAGATTTTCCATTTATATCGTTATTGAGTTAAATATTTTAGCATGGAGGTCTTTGTACTATTGAATTATTTTATGATAAATTTTATAATTAATTTATTTGTGTATTTAATTTAGTGTAGAAACATAGTTTTTTTTTATTTGAAATGTTAAGAAATTATTTAATTCTCTCATCATGCATATTTCAAACTCTACTCATAATTTAAGAAAATTTATGATAGATAGAATCAATCATGATTTTATTTGTGTATTTAATTTAGTGTAGAAACATAGTATTCTTTTTTATTTGAAATGTTAAGAAATTATTTAATTCTCTCATCATGCATATTTCAAACTCTACTCATAATTTAAGAAAATTTATGATAGAGGGAATCAATCATGATTTTGAATAATATCATCTACATATATTTTCTTAATTAATAGATTAATTGATTAATGTAAGGATATAAATGTAATATATTTTATTTTATTTCTATTAATATTCTTAGTTCTTCAACGATGGAGGGATCTCTTAAGATTTGTTCTTTTGGATGACTAACATTATATCATCATTTCTTAAGAAGATCATTTTTTTTTAGATTTAGATTCTTTGAAACTTTGAATCATGCCTATATCAATGTATTGTTCTTTATTTTAATTTGAAAAAGATATTTCATCAAATATTATATGTGCACTGGCTTCAACAATCTGACATCTCTTGTTAAATATTAAAAAAAAATATATCATGGATTAATTTATAAAAATATAACTTCATTAGATTTAGTATTGAATTATTTTTTGGATTTTATATTATTCCATACAATGCATTTACATCCAAATATATGCTACTGTAATAAGTTTGATGTGTAGTATTTAAGTAGTTCATATGAAATTTCATTTAATTTAGGTTAAATATTTACTTTATTTTAAACCAAATTTGCTATACTTATGCATTTTATAAAAAATGTCACAGATTTTTTTTTATTCATTTAGGATTCATTTGGGACGTCTTTCTTATTGCTTTGTAAAGCTATTTTTTAGTACAAAAATCTCTTGAAAGCAGAGAAAAAATAGTGGTCTAAAGCTATCCCAAACAAAATCTTAATATAACCCAAGTAGCCTTAATGTAAATTCTTTTTTTCTTTTTCTCTACTATGATCATTATGAATTATTCAATAAGGTGATCTATAAATTTCTAAATTCTTACTGCAAATATTTTAAACTCTCTAAAGAATTTTTTGTACTAAAACTCTATTTTAAGAAGCAACTAAAAAATCGTCGCAAATAAAACCTTAGTGTTCTTAATTTAGGTGTTTTTAGATTCTATAAATTGATTGAGTAGAAGCATTATCAAAACATCAAAATAATGCATACAACTTTTAAAATAGTTAATAGTTATATTTTACAATTAACAGAAAATTAATTGTGCAATTTGCTTACTCTCCATTTTATAATCTTACATGCTAAAATTACACTTAAGCAACCTAAAAATTGCCAAAAACAATTTGTATTCATCAAATATTACTTCAATTTTTTCTGCAGAGCTCTTCCAGAAATAGAAATCTAATTCGGATATCAATTGAGATTCTTACATTTAGTTGGATTTTCTTGTATTTTTTATTGAAAAAACACAACTTAGACCATTCACAACCAAACGGTGAACAAGTATATGCCATCCGCCAAATGATCCACTCGAACGCGAAATTGTCCACTAATCTTCGGGAGTGAACAGTTTGACTTCAATATTGGCGTCGCACTGTTCACCTACGCAAAAAAAATTGGCTTATGGGATTTGTGGAACAAGCGCGTGAAAGAAGAGAAAGATAGTTCCTTTGCTGCTTGATAAAGAAACACGCGAAAGAGGAGAAGAAATGGAGTTGGATTGGAACTGAATTACTGTATTTTGGATTAGAAAATGGGTTTTTCGGTGGAAGATGCCCTGAAATGCTCTCAGTTTTGTACTTTGATATCAATTATGTTGGGTCTGGAACACCATTTCATTTCAAAATCACATATTAGCTCATGCTATTGTAACATTTCCATGTTGGCGCTTTTGCAAATTACCAAATTCCTTTATGTTCTTTAAAGGAAATTGCAGAATTTGCTGCTCATCTGCTGAAAATACTGTAGCAATCAGAGTTGCAAAACATATTTACTGCAACTTTTCTATCCAAAACCTACATGATTAATCCTGGTCACAAGATTTGTCATGAAGTCTTGTTACTATTATTTTATTAAACCAGTCTATCTCTATTTATGTTCACTTTGCATTTTCTTAAGTGAACTGTTCATTACAAATTATCTTCTAGTTCTTTAAGTTTTGTATGAAGCTACAAGTGTTTGTTTAAATTTTATCTTTATTTCTTCTAAAGGTTTTTTCTTCCTTTACTGGAAATCTGAACTAATTTGTTTGTGCTATTTTTTTTTTGTAGCACAGTATTTCAAATTCCAATGGTTTCATGGAATGAATGCTTAAATAGCAAATCTTTTACGTTCTCGAGATATTGTGAGATCATTCGAGTTTGGTTCCGAAGTTCTTTCTGCATAATGCTTAAAATGTTTACAAAAAGTCTGAAAGGATATTCTTTCCAATGGAGATTTCTCTTAAACTTTCATGTTTCTGTTCTCTTAGCATAAGAAAACTTCAGGACTTTTGTTATAGTTTTCTCTAGATCTCTCAAGAAAATTAAACTTATTAATTTCATTCTTTAATGTCTTCAGAAATTAGATTTTTTCATATAACTTGAAAGTACAGTTCTTTTTTATTGGAGTTTTACCATTGCTGATTATCTTTTGGTCACAAAGTATAATCAAGTTAATTCATCTCCAGCATGCAACAAGAATTAATCCATTGGGAGAAATGAACAACAAACACTACAGGAAATATTGCTATTTCAGGCGAAATATTGCTCGTCACAAATATTGACAGTTTAGCCGCTGGTTTTTTCTTGGAGGAAATTTCGGCAAAATTTTCCATCGGAAAATCCACTAAACTATTTTGACCATTCTTCCACCACTTAATGCGATACATCCATTTCACGTGAAACAACATTGCACCGTTCCCCTCCATCGCCCCTACATTCCCAATCGTTCGAGGTGCAATTCATCGGCCTTTTTTGAGATCATTGTTGTTCGTCGTAGCTCCGTCAAGATCATTTCTCAGTCCATTGGCATTTCATTCCTCCGCTCGATCTTCTTGAATAATAAAACTCTGCTTGCTTTATGTTTTCGTGGGATTTTTCCATCAATGCAGCTTTAAGTACAATGCAATGATTCCTGCTTTCCCTTGCATAATCTTAAACCAATTTGAAATTTAATTTGTGTATTG
This sequence comes from Dendrobium catenatum, assembly GCF_001605985.2. Classification (NCBI taxonomy): domain Eukaryota; kingdom Viridiplantae; phylum Streptophyta; class Magnoliopsida; order Asparagales; family Orchidaceae; genus Dendrobium; species Dendrobium catenatum. Next base: position 84,727 of record NW_021319551.1, on the reverse strand, counting down.
ATTATAGTTTTTTTTCCTAGTTTGTTTCAAATGTAAAAGAACATGGTTATGATTTATGATTCCACTACAGGCCATAATTTCAATAAAGTACAGAAGAGTCACTAAATAAGGAGGCAAAAAACTTAACTTAATTGAGTCCAACTTTGCCTACACCTCTAGTAAGGAGTCCTCAATTTCATTCCCTAGATCCTTGCTTTCCTTCACCAATCACTATGCATAGTACTCTGTTCTACCCTTATTACCCCCACCATCATCCCAGGGAGTCTCATCTATCTATCCATATCCACCATACGTCTGGCTATTCTACTACCTACCACCCTCTCAACCCTTTGCAGAAGGACCTTCCATCCAGACTACAACAACACCGACAGTAGAAAAGAGCATGTTTATAGAGCCTGAGGGTGACATGGATGTAATGCATCCTTCAGATTACTTAGATATTTTGAGAAGTAATTTTTTCAACTCAATATTTTTTGCATGTTTCATCCTTCAAAGTAGCCTACTCATAAAATACATGATATCATATGGAGCATGTTTGATGCTCCATATGTTTCATGGAAGAAGATCCCTCAAGAAGTTTGAGACAAGTGGTTTGATGTTAGTTATTAACAGTAATAGTAATAGATTTGCATTTTAATTAGTCTAACAAAAAATATGCATTGTTTTACTTTTATTTTGTAGAGAGATTTCTATTGGTTGCCACAACATAATGTGATGATTAAAAAAATTTCGAGAAGTATGGATCGACTAGACGCGCCCTAGAATCTAAAGTGAAAGCTCTCTTTATTTTCTTTTCTTCTCATTCTATTATTTTTCTTTCAATTAACAATCATATCAATTTGATATCCAAAGATAATTAATTGGATTAAAGAAAACAAAAATTAACATGAATAATATCATTATGTTTCTATAGTTAATATTTATATTTTATAACCATTCTCTTAAATAATATGAACAATAGCCACTATAAGCTACAAAAGAATGTAATTAAAACCAAAGAACAAAATAAAACCAAAATATTTTTACTACCAAGGGGCAAATCGCAGGTTACTTAAATTTACCTAAAATCATATAATGAGTAGATAGCCAAGCAAGTAATAAAAAAGTTATAATTAAGATCAATACAAGACAAGAGAGAAATAATATATTATAAATCGTATAAGAAAATTGAATTAATAACTATTTTCTCATTTAATCAATTAGCAGGCCTATCCATATCATTCAATCTTATCATCCAATCATTCATGACAATCTATCAGTTAAATATATTGTAACACTAGTATCAATACTCGTACTCAATGGCAGTAAATAGTAAAAAACCCAGTATTACCATATAATATTAATAATAGTAATGATCAATCAATAATAATAATCAATATTAGTATCAATAAAATATCTAAAATTAGCAACAATAATTAGTATTTGTAGTCAATAATCGATATCAATAAATAGTTTCCTATCATATATTTAGATCCATGCATCTTGATCTTGCTCCTACCCTTATGACTCCTGATTAGTCTCTTCTTATGACTATCGGTCAATGTTCTTCTTATAACTCATCTTCAATGAATAAACTAAAGTCACCCCAACTACTTCTAACTCACAATAAATCTCCAACACCTTATGACTCCCAATTAGTAATCAATATTAATATAAAAGTCATCCATGAGACATATAAGATTTTAAAGGTGATCCCTACAAGTCCAAGTGATATCTCCCACAACATAGCACTTTGTCCCTGATAGGGTTTAAGAGGTGACTCCCATAGTATAGCACTTTATTTTGATGGTACTTAATTCCGATATTATATCTAACATATGCCATTGATGCCACTCTCCCAATTAGGGGTGTAAGTAAGCTGAGTTGGCTTGAGCTCGACTCATTAACGAGCTCACGAGCTAAGCTTATCGAGTTGCGAGCTCGAGCTTGAGCTAGAACTTGAGCTCATTTATTTGAGATTGACCTTAATGAGGCTTGACTTGTGATGCATAGCTCTGTACGTCAGGATAGCTTATTCCTTATACTGGTGGAACAACTTACCTTACTGCTTACTTTAGTTAGTTAGTTGTGGAGTTTGCCCTTCCACTACACCTAGTACTATTTTTAATTACACAGCACATTATACACCTTTTTACTAATTTATTGTTTTGGGTTATCTTGCTGGTTTAGCATCATATAGGAGGAAACCTATAAGTATTCGATAGTTTTTTCAGCTTAATATCAAGTTTAGCTCTACAACTCTTGAAAGCTTATTACTGTTCCATTGATTTTCTATTTTTCTTGTGTCTCTACCGTAAGATCCTACATCAGTATTGGTATTAGAGCTAGATGGCCGAAAGCAGCAGACGGGTGGCTTATGGTAGTGATAACAGGTTAGAGGCTCTCTGAGCGGCGCACAATGGCTTGGGGCGATGGACAAAGGAGCTAGAATCCGACTTAATCTGTTTTATAATGAAATATGGCAGGAGTTGAGATCAATTTCTGTAAGGCTGGATAGAATGATCTCTTTGCGAAATACGCCGGCGATGAGGCAGGACCTCGATGCTGAAAGGGTAGTCTGGCGAGAACCACTAGGTGTGGAAGTGTTCGACGGATGATGAAGAGGATAGGTGCAGGAATTCTAGACTTTCAGATTCAGATGATGGAGCTTTTAATGGCCGTAGGTGAAGAACCAGAGAGGTAAATCGACCTCATAATGAATTTTGGGTTAAGTTAGATATTCCATACTTTTATGGGAAACTACACATAGAAGATTAGTTGGATTGGGAGAGGGCGATAGAAACTTTTTTTTTTAGTATATGAAAATAGATCCAGCCAAGCAAGTCAAATATGTAGCATGTAGACTCAAGGCGGGAGCAAGTGCTTGGTGGAAACAGGTAGCTCAAACGCAATGGAGAGAAGGTCGCAGACCTGCTAGCAGTTGGCGAAGAATGAAGCAGCTATTGCATGGTCGTTATTTACCGACCGATTATGAATAAATTTTGTATCAACAATATCAACATTGTCGCCAAGGCAGTCAATCAGTTAATGACTACATTGAGAAGTTCTACCGTTTGAGTGCAAGAAACAATTTGAATGAAACAAACAAACAATTGTTGGCCCGTTATATCGGTGGATTAAAGGAGTCGATCCAAGATAAATTAGAGTTAAACGCTGTTTGGTCTCTATCTCAAGCAATTAATTATGCTCTAAAGGTGTAGATGCAAGCACTTAGATACAGCAAGGGTCATCAATTCAGACATAATGTCTCGGTTTCAGAATAAGTGGTTGATAGCAACGGATTGATGAATTCAGTGACACCGCAGACTAGCAAGCAACCTAATGCAGCAGTAGGGATCGTTGGACAACAAAGTTTTCCTAGCCGAATGATGGACAACAGAGCTGCTGGGAGGGGAAAATAAATTACCAAAGAAAATTCTTATGCTAAGCCTTCAATTATCAAATGCTTTAGGTGCTTCCAACAAGGACACAAGTCTAATGAATGCCCGTCGAGACCACAATTACAGTTGTTAGATGCTGACGTGGAGGAAGAGTCAGCCGAACCTGAAGTCAATCTAGAAGAAATTCAGGATGATGTGGAAGCATATGTGGGCGAGCCATTGGTTTGTGTAATTGAAAAGCTGCTATTAGCTCCCAAGCAACCATGCGTTTCTCAGAGAAATGCATTACTCAGAATTAAATGCACTATTGGCGGGAAGGTCTGCGACTTGTTGGTAAATAGTGGTGCACTGAAAACATAGTCTCACGCGCAATGGTGCAAGAACTACAGATCAAAACTACAAAAAAATCCAAATCCATACAAGATCAGCTGGGTGAAGAAGAGAGTTGAGATGGCTGTGACCGAGCTCTGCAAAGTTACTTTCTTAATAGGGAAGTATTATGCTAGCGAAGTCCTATGTGATGTATTGGACATGGATATATGCCATATTATACTGGGTAGACCATGGAAGTATGATACATGAGATATTTATGATTGTCGGGCTAACATCTATACATTTGATTGGAAAGGTCGGCGAATGCGCCTACTTCCAAACAACTCTGGTTTGGAGTCGAAGGAGCCCAATAATAAGAACACTTTGTTTGTCGTATCTGCTGCAGCTCTATTAAATGCCTGGAGAAAATCGAGTAGCATAATGGCTTTGATTGTAAAAGAAATTTCCTGTAACACTATTACAGGTCCACTTCTTCCAGCCGTGATGTCATTGTTAAAAAATTATCTGGTGTTTGTACATAGCAGATACCCACATAACTATAGTCGAAGAGGGAAATTAAATATCAAATTGATCTAGTTCTTGGGGCTACTTTACCGAATCTTCCACATTACCGTCTCAGTCCAAATGAGAATAAAGCCCTGCAGCAAATAGTTGACGAATTATTGGACAAGTAGTTGATCCAGCACAGCTTAAGCCCGTGTACGATACCGACTTTACTTGTACAAAAAAAAAAGATAAAACTTGGTGAATGTGCATCGACAGTAGAGCTATCAATAAGACTACGGTCAAATTTTGTTTTCTGATGCCACGCTTCGAGGAGATGTTGGAAAGACTATTAGGGGCGACAATATTCTCCAAACATGACCTTCGTAGCGGCTATCATCAGATCTGAATCAGACCCGGAGATGAATGGAAGACATCATTTAAAATGTGAGAAGGATTATACGAATGGAGAGTTATGCCCTTCGGGCTCTGCAATGCCCCTTCTACTTTCACAAGATTGATGAACGAAGTTCTCAAGCCATTCCTCAATCGATGATGTGTGGCGTATTTTGATGACATCTTGGTGTACAGCAACACAATGGAGGATCATCTATTACACCTAGAAGGTATTTTTGAGAATCTAAGAAAGCATAAATTATATTTGAATGTGAATTTGCAGTGTCGATAGTCTCTTTTTTGGGCTTTATAATCTTGAATGAAGGCTTATGTGCTGATCCAAAAAAAATTTATGATGTCCGTGATTGGCCAATTCCTACATCGCTTAAGAAGATTCATAGTTTCCATGGTCTAGCCAATTTCTATAGGCGCTTTATAAAAGGTTTTAGCATAATCACCGCACCCATAACAGATGTCCTCAAATCAAAAAAATTTGTTTGGCTGATGAGCAACAAAAGAGTTTTGAGAACATAAAGCTTGCACTCACAACTTCACCTATATTAGCTGTGCCCAATTTTGATAAACCCTTCTCAATTGAGACAGATGCCTCCGCATTTGGCATCGATGCCATCTTATCGCAAGATAATAAATCGATTGAATTTTTTAGTGAAAAATTAAGCTCTTCCAGGCAACGATGGTCCGTCTATCAACAAGAACTCTATGCGGTGGCTCGAGCTTTAAAGTAATGGGAACCGTATTTGCTTCAACAAGATTTTGTGTTATGTAGTGATCATAAGGCCCTCCAGTACATCAATACTCAAAAAGATATAAATCACATGCATGCTCGACGGCTCATGTTTTAACAAAAGTTTACATTTGTGCTCAAGCAAAAGAGTGGTGTACAAAACAGGGTGGCTGATGCCTTAAGCCGGCGAGCAGCGTTGATCACACAACTTCAAACGGAATTCGTGGGACTTACTTCTCAATACGATCTGTATCTGGAAGATGATGACTTTGGTGAGACTTGGCATAAGTGCATGAAGGTTGAACCTACAATTGACTAATCAATCTGGCATGGATTCTTATTCAAAGAGAATCTATTATGTGTTCCTAAGTCATCATGGCGACAACAAATTATCAAGGAAGTTCATGGAAAAGGGATAGCTGCTCACGCCAGACGGTACAACACCATAATACAGCTTCAAACTAAATTTTTTTGGCCTCATTTGCAGAGGGATGTAGCATTGTTCATTGAAAGATGTTCTGTTTGCCAGAACAACAAGGGGACTGTCAGAATACGGGCCTCTATATGCCATTGCCAGTACCAGAATCAATATGGGAGGACCTTAGTTTGGATTTTGTATTGGGCTTACCGCGCACCCGTCGCAGTAACAACTCCATTATGATCGTAGTTGATCGGTTTTCGAAGATGGCACACTTCATACCGTGTAAGAAAACATTTGATGCTCTAAATATTGTAAAGCTATTCCTTCGTGAAATTATAAGATTACACGGTATTCCCCGATCTCCAACGTCCGACTGAGATGTTAAATTTATAAGCCATTTTTGAAGGGAGTTATGGAGGCATATGAATACAAATCTATAACTGAGTTCTTCTTACCATCCACAAACGGATGGACAAACTGAGGTGGTCAATCAAACATTGGGCAATCTACTTCGCTATTTAGTACAAGACAACCCGAAGCTGTGGGACGAAGTACTGGCACAAGCTGAATGCGCATTCAATTCCTGTCTGAAGCGCTCAACGGGTATATGTCCATTTAGTATTGTTTATACTAAACTTCCAAACACTATTGTTGATGTTGCAGTGATTCTGAAATGCACCAACAAGGCCACCTCTTCACTTGCCGATCAATTTTCAGAAATGTTGACAAAGGTGCGGATGCAGCTTCAGGAATCAAATATGAAATACAAACAACAAGCTGATATACATCGCCGTGAGAAGGTTTTTAACTAGGAAATCTGGTATTAGTGCTCCTGAAGAAAGAACATCTACCTCCGGGAGCATATTCAAAGCTGGGATGTCGCAAATTTGGCCCTTTTCTTGTCAAACAGCGGATCAATAATAATGCATATGTTATTGATTTACCATAAGAGTTTACCACCTCTCATACATTCAATGTGGTTGATATCAACCCATACTCTCCACCAGACGACGGTAGCGTCATTATCGATTCCAGTGGAATCAACTTTCTTATGGCCGAGGCGAATGATGCGGAGCTCTGTACATGAGGATAGCTTATTCCTTATGCCGGCAGAACAACTTATCTTACTGCTTACTTTAGTTAGTTAGTTGTGAAGTTTTCTCTTCCACTACACCTAGTACTATTTTTAATTACACAGCACATTATATACTTTTTTACTAATTTACTATTTTGGGTCATCTTGCTGGTTTAGCGTCATATAGGAGGAAACCTATAAGTATTTGATAGTTTTTCCAGCTTAGTATCAAGTTTAGCTCTGCAACTCTTGCAAGCTTATTACTATTCCATTGATTTACTGTTTTGCTTGCTCCTCTACTATAAGATCCTACATCAACTCATTAGCTCAGAAGCCATCTCGTAATAATACAGTGGATTTTTTTTTATTTTTGAAAAATAAGCTTTCTTTTTTTGTCGTACAACTGAGATTTGAAAAAAAAAAACTTTTAGATCCTGCATTTTTTTTTGGACATTTAGGTCATTTAAGACAAACTCACACACACAACGCATACACATAGACTTGAACCTTAGACCTTTTAGTTAGAAGTCTTAGTTCTCAACCAAAAAGCTAAGGAGAGTTGTGTGATCCTGCATTTTCTTCAGCGTGTTCACTCTGATAGGTTCCTCTAATCCTTCATTGACGCAGGGCTGCGTTCTCGACAGCAACCTATACTCTGAAGTCATGATAGGCCATGTGTCCACCGTGTCTCGGTTATAGTTTTTTTTTTTTTTTTTGGAAAATTTGGGGCAAAGACCTTCTATTAAAACAAGAAAATTATAGGTCATAAAAAAAAACATATCAAAATACAAGTAAATAACTATACCCACCAACCCAAAAGAAAGTATCAAAAAACAAAGAAGAGGATGATAAAGGACTCAGAAATGAGGACTACACCATGAAAATCATAGCCTGAAAGAAAGAAAAATCACATTTTAGGCCTCAAAAATTCCAACAGCAGTAATAGGGGAACTGGTTGCCACAAGGAAATACGCCAAAAGACCAAGGGCCATCACAGTGTCCCAAAGAGCAGCTCTCGACGAAAAAACCCAGCAAAATTAACAAAATTGCACACTCTGGTTGTCCAAGGACCTTCCAAGGGTGTGCATGGTGTAGTCCATGGCTCATCATTGTCCAACCTCCACTTTAAATCAATAAAAACCGCCTCAACAATAGATAAGCAATGACCTCCAGATAACCCAGTAACTCCAAAATATAAAATTAAGTTTCCGAGAAAGCAGGGAAACCACAAAAACACCGCCGATCCAGCTATCCCAGAATTCCATTGAATTTTCCATCCAAATTTTCTCTATTGTTCCAGTACTCAACTTTCGCCCGAACAGCCGAACAAATCTCCTCAAAAATAGAGTTCAGATTCCTGCTAGTGTTAGAAAATCTCCTTTGGTTATGTTCTCCAGATGAAGTAGACAGAAGAAGAAATGGTGAGAGAGCAGAAGGCTTTCTCCAAAGTAGATAAGTTAGAATTGTTCCAAAAAAGGTCATATACTTGGAAAAGATTAGGTCTAAAATAGAAGGAGTTAACATCAGACAACAATTTTGAAAGAACCATAAAAGTGTACTCACACCCAAAAAATAAGTGTGAATGGTTTTCAATTTCCCGAAAACAAAAATTGCAGTTAGGGTCAACAGGGATCCCCCTGCGAATCAAACTATCAGCACTTTTCAATTTACTTTGAATAGCCATCCAAGCGAAACAAGAATATCTAATGGCATGTATCTTATGCCAAATAAATCTGCACCAATCGACATTGTCCAGTCCAGAGTAAAAAAGGGTAGAGAATTGCTTAAAAATAGGTTTGGAAGAGCCAACCCAGATCAGATCATCCTTGTCTGCAGTAGGGATACCAAGAATTTTGGTATAGATAACAGAAGGCCACCCAGTTGGTAAATTCTAACAGCCACTTAAAATAATGTCCTTCACATAACAGACAACCCTAGTATAGTAAGAGAAGCTACTACCTAATGCGTTTCCATAAAACCAGGGATCCGAGAGAAAGGAGAAGTTACAGTCCTTGCCAACAATAATACTAATCTTATCCTTAATTGAAACAGCCTTATTGCAAATGAGTTTCCATAATTTAGAAGTAGAAGGCGGATGAGGCTTCCAAGGGGATTCATAATTAGCTTTAAACCACATCTCACCAGATAATTAGCATTAATCAAACGCCAAATAAAGGAGTAAGCAACAGCATGATATATAGAGTCAAAGGAAGGGATACTGAGCCCACCTTTACTCTTAGGTTTTGTCACATTTTTCCAGGAATTGATATGTAACTTCTTATCAGTCAAATTTCCAAAGAAAAGAAATCTGGAGCAAATCCTAGAGATAATTTTTTGACAAGCTTTGGGTATGATAGCTCCCCTTATCCAGTAAGCAATGGTGTTGGCAATCGTGAATTTAAGAAATTGAACCCTACCTGCAAAAGAGAGGAACTTAACTTTCCAACCCTCAAGTAGAGCAGAAATCCTGCTCAGTAGGGGTTGGAAGTGAGAAAATTTGAGTCTTTGAGAAGTGATAGGTAAGCCCAGATAAGTGATGGAATCCTCAAGGTTAGAAATGCCTAAGGAGGCAGCAAGAAGTTGACCATTATCCACAGCCTTAGAAACATAATGGAGCTCTTTAAAGGATTGATGAGCAACCCCGAAGCATCCTTGAATCTATGGAGTATATTCTTAAGGCTAGCCATATTCTGAAGAGAAGCCTCCCCAAACACCAGCAAATTGTCAGCGTACATTAGGTGAGAAATACCAAAGTTTTTATACTTAAGCCCCACAAAAGAAGGATGTTGAAGAGAGTTTAGGCTATGAGATAAACCATCCATTGCAATACAAAAAAGCAATGGAGATAAAGGACACCCTTGCCGAAAACCAGAAGAGGAGTTAAAAAAATCTTCCAGGGAGCCATTAAGACAAATTGAAAAGTGCACATCAGAGATGCAACCATTAATCCACTTGATGAAAAGCTCAAGGAAACCTTTTTGCCTCATCCTTTCCAAAATGAACCCTCTCAAGATAGAATAGAAAGCTTTTTTAATATCAAGTTTAGCACAAAAAAACTTGTGGTGATCTTTAAAAAGCTTAAGAACCTCAGCAGCTAGAATAATATTATCGGTCGAGATCCTCTTTGAAATAAAGCTAGATTGGTTGTCATTAATAATGTGGGGCATAATAGGTTTTAATCTACTCACAATAATCTTGGCGATGATCTTATAAAAAACATTGCAGAGAGATATAGGTCTGAAATCCAAAATGGAGGAGGAATAGGAACCTTTGGGAATCAAAGTGATGGCGGTTGCTTTAACCCTTTTGGGCAGACTACCCGTGAGGAAGAAGTGTTTAACAGCTAAGCAAAGTTGGTACCCAATAATGTGCCAAGATTGTTGGTAGAAAGCAAAAGAGAAGCCATCCGGACCAGGAGAAGAATCAGGCTTACCCGCAAATACTGCATCTTTAATCTCTTTGTCAGATATGGGGGCGATCAAGGAATCCCCAAGTAGAGAAGGGACTTTTTCACCAACAGAAATATACTTAAAACTTTCCTCGGAAGGAATTGGAGAATTAAATAAATCATTGAAGTGCATCACAAAAGCTTCAGCAATATCCCTATGAGAGTTAAGGGTGCCTCTAAGAGTGTTAATTTCTTTGATGTTGTTTCTGTTTTTCCTAACTCTGATGTTGGCGTAAAGGAAGCCAAGATCATCTTCACCCTGAGAAATCCAATAGGCTTTGGCTCTTTGAGAAATCCAAGAGGACCAGTTTGCTTGAAGTTTTCCTAAGTTATCAGAAGCCCTTTTGAGAGAAACATTGAGGCCAAGATCAAGGGGGTTGCTTTGAATTTCATTAAGATAATGAAGAAAATTCCTCTTAGCCTCCAAAATAGCATTAGAAAGAGTGCAAGAGGAGGACCGATTCTTCTTTCTAATAGCTATTTTGATGCCCCTTAAACAGTTGTTGAAGGCATGGATAGAACTAGCTGAATGAGGATTATGACAAATATCAAGCAATATCTCCCAATAAACATCCATTTTAAGCCAAAAGTTCTTGAACATGAATCTAGAAACCAATTTCTCCACTTTTTTAGTCATCAGGATAAGAGGCGAGTGATCCGACCCAAGGGGAACTCAATCTTGTAAAAGGAAGAAGGGAAAAATTCCAAAAATTCTGAATTCACCAGTAACCTATCAAGTTTAATATGGATGAGAAGATCCACCCTTTGGTTGTACCAAGAGAACTGAAGACCAACAGAAGCTAGATCTTGTAAACCACAATAAAAAATGAAGTTATTCAGTTCCCCAAGTCTCCCATGAGGAAGGGGAGCACCACCAGCCTTTTCAAACTAGTATCTACAATAATTGAAATCCCCCATAATAACTCAAAGAAGGTTAATACTATGGGAAAGCATCAGGAGATTGTCCCAAAGTACTTTCCTGTCATCTGGAAGATTAGCAGCATAAATAACTGTTAAGAAAATGGGAGGGGAGGAGCCGACAGAGAACGTCCCATGAATCATTTGAGAAGAGAAGAAATTTGGGGTAAATGACAATGCGAAGAGTCCCATTTAATCCATATTCTACCGGGAGTAGAAAGGCTGAAGTTGTCACAACAATTTTTTCTCTCAAAGAGAGAATGAGAGTGAGCAAACCACGGATCAGAAGCCCATGAGGGGTGAATTTTAGCTTCCAAAATTCCAACCAGTTTAAGACTGTAAGACTTAATAAGATCTTTGTACATACCCACCTTAAGAGGGTCATTATACCCTCTCACATTCCAAGATGCTATATTAGGAAGGGACATGGTTAACGAGATTTTTTTGCCTTTTTGGCAGAGGCTTTGGCTTTAGTTTTTTTAGGTGGGGTTTTGTCTTTATTTTGTGTGGACTGCTTGGAAGAGGAAGTGGCCAAATTTTGTTTATGGGAGTCAACGGTTTGAGAGGAAGAGGAAAGCTCCTCAACCACCAAAGCTTCATCCTCCACCTTATCATGGGAAATAGGATTTTCAACCAGTAACGAAGCAAAACTGTTGGCTAGAAGGACTTGGGAAGGGAGTAAATTTTTAGAAGATGGGGAAGGTTGAGAGGAGGAGGAGTCAATGTTGGGAAGATTTAAGTTCGGAATTTCCAGGTCAATCCTGGAATTAGAGGGATCCAGAACAGCAACCTGAGATTGAGTGATAGTGGGAGAAGCAAAAGTGATTGGGATGGTAATAGGGTCTGAGGACGAGTTAGGGTCTATGGTGGTAAGCACAGGCAGGGTAGCAGGGGATGAGTTTCTAGAAATAGGAAGAGGTGGTTTGGAAGAGGTAGCAGAAGGACAGGGTACTGGGTTCCTACTTTTACTCCTTCCACGATTCACCCGGGGAGGAACCAAAGGTTTTGGGTTGGGATTAGAGGAGCAGAGGGCAAAAGGGTGGAACAGAGAACCGCAACCTTCACACGGACTGGGTTTCCAGTTGTAAACAACTTTTAAGTTTAGGTCTTCCCTATCCATATCCAAAGGAATTTCCTCTGGTAAAAGAGAGTTTTTGTTAATTTGGACACAAACTCTGGCGAAAGTCAATATGGTTCTTTTCGCGGTGAGGGCGTCAACATAAATAGGAACACCAATGTAACTTGCGATTTTAGAGATACCTAATAGCGTCCATAAGGAAAGAGGAAGATTCAATATCTTTATCCAGATGGGAATATCTGCTGATTCATCTCTTTTGTGTTTAAATTTCGGATTCCATTTTTGTAAAATAAAAGGTTTACCAAGAAGGAACCACGGGCCACCAGAGAAAACCATCTCCATATCTTCCGCAGTGGTGAATTTAAGAAGGAAGAAGCCATCCACCAAAGAGAGAAGAGAGAAGGAACCTTTAAGAACCCAAGCTTTGTTCATCGCTGAAAGCAGCCTTTCGTAATATGGACGTTGTCCGATAGAGTAACCTACCAGAGTGTGCGTCCAAATGTTTGCTCCTTCCGAAAAGTCGATAGCCTTAAAGGAAAGCTTCTTGGCCGGGGAAACGAAGGACATCGGGAAGTCAAAGGAGTTAAGGGAAGGGCTAGAGAGGTTATCGTCATATGAAGTGGGCAAAGGTTTTGGCGCAGTTCCAAGAACAGAATCCAACTCCATTAGGAGAAGGAAACGAAGCTACGGCCAGGACGGCCGGTGAGAAGAGGTGGAGAAAACAAAATCACCAGGAAGAGAAAAAACCCTGTCTCGGTTATAGTGAATATAAAGATTCTTTTACCTAAGCTCAAAAGTGACTTTCTACGTGAGGACCAACATGGAATCAGAAGGTGTTTCGAGAGAGGTGCTGGGTGAACTTTGGGTGTGGTTGGTGGTGACGTTTTAGTCCATTGCAGGGAAAATTAAATTAAAATTATGCAGATAAATTTTTACATAATGGAACTAGATTTGTGAAGGAACAACATGTTCAACAGAATATATCATAATAAACTTTTAAATTTTGAAAATATTTAATTAATTTTGGAAATTTTTTAAATTAATATAAAATTAAATATTTAAATATTCAAAGATCTAAAATTATTTAAGAAATAAAAATATATATAATTTTGAAATAATTTTTATTTTAAATTAAAGGATTTTAATTTCTAAGAATTTTGATATATTATATGTATTTTTGGATTTAAAAATAATTTTTAATGATTTTTTAAAGTTTCTATTTAAAAAAAATGATTCTAAAATTAATTTGAAACGTTTTAATTAAACAACAGTAGTGGGCTCTACATAGCGCACTTTCGTTGGATAGACCAAGATGTGGTGATGATTGCAATCATTGGGCATGATTGCACATGCCCAATGATTTGGCAGTGGCCCAGTTTCAAACCACGCGGCACTTAACCACGTTAGCAGGTTCACGAAATTGTACGATCTCCCATGATCGAGCCAGACATACAGATCGATCGTGGGATCGAATGAGCGATCAAATGAAACTGTGGAGATGCTTAATCTAGAATGTTGATCACGCGATCAATGATCCAAAAATGTACACTACATGCACGTTCTGACTAAACCTAGAAATGATATTTCGATTCATTCTTTGAAAATACTCAATCATTTAACTTGAAATTTTAAATAGAGAAAACCTAAATTAAGAGCATCAATGGGGTATAAAACACACTTAACAGAAAGCTAATTAACCCTAACTATCTTAAGCTAAGGTTTCTTTTTTTGTTTCCTTAATCTAACCGTTGGATTTTGATGTATTTAGGTTATCTGAGCTTGTAGATTATCTACACAACTTTTCTTAGTTGAAGTCACGCCCAGAAAAGTTACAGATAAAATGATATATTCCTTGGATGGAATAAGGCTTCGGTTCGTCAGAGATCTCGCCGCCGGCAGGGCTGTGACGGTGAGTTTAACTTGGAAAAGATGGAGTGAGATCTCTGGAGCTCAAATGAATAGGAGTTAGGGTCAATGATGACTTGAGAAGAGATATCATCTTGAGATTTGAATCAGTCTCAATTGGAGGTTTTGCCCTATTGATTCATCGTCTGATCAAATACGTGGCTAGGATTGAGTTGAAAACTTTCTAGATGCTTGCCAAGTGGCATGGGAGTGGTTAGGAGTAGTGGAATTAAAGGACAAAAGGACATGTGAGGTGGAAAGGTCCCTTATCCTTTTTAGCACACGTGGATGTAATTAGGAGTTAAACCAAATATTAGGAGGGCTCTTAAAAGCCTCCATAAGTCATTTAAATGCTTTGAATAGATTTAAATAGAAAGGGTTAAGGGTTTGAAGCATTTTGACCATTTAAAAGAGTATTGTAATGTCTTGTTGACTAGTTTGACTAGTAAACAGTCAAATTGACTGCCAATATGGCATGGAGGGAAGTTTGAGTGCTGGTGGAATCAATTTAGAGAGTTTTAGAGAATTAATCATGTGTTTGAGAACGCTAATAATTATGTAATGGAGTATAACCAAATTCAAACAAGTTGACTTGGTCAAATCCATTGAACTTTACTTAACATATGGTTTTGATAGGTTCAATCCATGATATGAATTGATTTTGAAAGCTTGATAGGGTTTGGAGATTTGGTAAGGTTCAAATGGCTTGAATTATCCTCATGTAATGAAAATATCATATGTTTAATGGGTTTGACTAAGTTAAAGCCCATGTGATTTGACCTTAAATTAACTTGAATATGTTTGAACCATTCATTAAGATGGGTTTGAGAGTTTTGAGGGTTTGATAAGGTTTGAATGGGTTGATTTTATGTAAAAAAGGCATGAAGGCTGAATTGGTCAACTAGTCAACCATGTTGACCTAGGGTCAGAGTTTGGGTCAATATATTTGAAATGATATTTGAAGTCCGCTGGAGTTGATCCCAAGGGATATGGAAGTCATTTCAGTCAAATTGATTGTTTAGCCCCTAAAGGGCTTCTTGGTCAACCTAGGTTAACCCAAGGCCTAGGTCTGGATTGAACAAGCTTGGTTTGATGAATGGAGTCTGGTAGAGGTTGTTTCTTGGGTCATATTGGTCTAAATGGTCAAAATAACTATTTAGACCCTTAAAAGGCTATTAGATCAACCCTGTTTGACTTTGTCAACCAAGGGTTTGAATCCAATGGGTTTGAAATGATATTTGGAGACCAGTGGAGTGGTCTCATGGTTTGGATTGGTCATTTTAGTGAAAATTACCTATTAAGCCCTTAAAAGGTATTTGGGTCAATCCTGGTTGAGTTAGTCAATTAGGTTGTCCCAAGGTCTGGCCGGGTTTGAGTTCTATGTAATCTTAATGGTGTTTAAGATGCATTGAAGGAGGTTCTATGGTTTGATTTGATTGGGCCATGTTGAAGTTTAGAGAAAACTACGAAATTATATTGCCCTTAAGGAGGATTTTGGTCATTTTGGCCCCTGGTCAACTAGGCTATCAAAGTGGGTCCACCAAAATGCAGTTTACTGCTCAACATATCATGAAAAAAGGGTCTGGATGTGGTTAGAGGTTTTGGAGAAAGCTCTATGATCAAAATCCATAGGGTAGGTGGTATAATGACATATGTCGTAAATATTTGAAGGTTTAACAACTTTGAAAATGTATTCAGTTTTTGAAGCTAGAGGTCTTAGAATGAGATCAAATTTGAAGAGTATATCTTATGGACATGTCTAATCAATATGCAATTGATATATCATGACTTAATTGGGGGTCATTTGACTTTCAGGTCATAGCCTTTTAGCCTTGGATTTTGATCTGGATTTTTTAGTTTGGTTTGGGTTTTGGATTTGATTGCTTAAGTTTGAAATATCCATATCAATAACAATCAACTGGATGATTGCTCATGAAGGGATCTGATTGAAACTTGATCAAAGGCTGGATCAAAGGTTAATTGAAGTTTGGGTTTGAAAACTAGATGAGTTTGAAGTCTAGATTGGTTTGAAGTTTGAACTGAATTAAGATATAGGTTAATTTGAGATCTAGATACGTTTGAGGTCTAGGTTGATCTTGGTTCTACATTTGTCTTAGTGACATCATACAAAAATGAGGTTAACAACATATCAATGCATTTTTTTTAATTATGCATAAAAAAGTTTCCTTTTCATGTTCTCCGTAATGCCATCCAAGTCTTACTAGAAACTAGTGTGTTTGTTTTCTCTTTTAAATTATCTGACTCTTTCTCAAACAAGAAATTTTTTTATTAAACACATTAAAATTTGCATGCAAATCTTATGAAAGATTATATAGTTATTTATAATCTAGGGCTTCGTTTGGGATAGCTTTAGACAACTGTTTCTCTCCCTCTTTTAAGATTATTAAAAAGCAACTTTACAAAGTAGTAAAAAAACTGTCTAAAATGAAGCCTATATCATCTTGATCAGTAAGCATGGATCCCTCACTTCGAGCACACTATTAGAAGGTCTTGAATTTTAATTAATTTAAAAAGCTCTTTGATTTTTCTTATTCTTTTTTTCTTTTTGGTCATTTTTGTTATTGAAATAGTCTAATTTTATATGACCTAATTTTTACAATCAAAATAAATAATTTAAAATTTTATCTTATAAAAATTTGTACTTTTTTTTCCTTTCTTCATGTCATTGGATTTTTTTTTTCTTTTCTTGAGAGAATTAATGTTTTTTAGTTGATAGCAACCATGTTTAGTGATTCTCTCTCTTAATGTGCACTACGGTTAGTTCTTGATTTTTTTATTAAGCTCTTTTACTTGATTTAGGTTTGGTTTGGAGCATTTTTCTTACAACCAGCGGCGGAGCTACCTTGGGGGCCTTAGGAGCACGTGCCCCCACTGACTTTTTATTTATGTCTAAGTAAATATAGTTATTGCTGCAATTTTTTAGGTATCTTTTGGGTAAAAAAATAACTGCGGCTTTATTTTAGGCAAGCAGAAGGCGGGCAGACAGGAAAAAAAAAAAAGAACCGCAAACGGCACATCACAATAATTTATTCGTTTCAATTTTTTAGGTTTAAAGCTGCAAGGGCCGCAGGCTGCATCCGAAGCGGGTTTGAGAGGGGAAAAGAAACGCCGTTGCCCTCACCCGTTGCTTTCTTCTTCATCGTCAGCGTCGTTGCATTCTTCTTCACCGTGGATTGATTTGTGCCCCCACAAGAAAAAAATCCTGGCTCCGCCCCTGCTTACAACTTTCTAAAACAACTTTATAAAATAAAATTTTCTTTAAAAAAAAAAATTATACTAAAAAGCTCCTTTAAAAATAGTAAGACAACTCTCTCTTAGACAAAACCTTATTCTACTTGTGAATGCGCAATAGTGATCTCAACTATCTCACCATCTAAAATACAATAAATACATGATTCCTAAATTAATAAGAAGGAATGACTTTTGGCCTCTTCTTGCTGTTGTGTTCTACTGCTTTATTGGTTGGCCTACCAATCTTATCTTGGCATGCAGACCATCTTCTATCTTTCCTTTCTTTTTGATTTCTCTCTCATGTCTCATTTAGATTGACCGAATCCCTCATGTGGTTAATATGATTTCACATAGTTGTGAAAGTTTTTAAATTTCTCTCCAGTCTCAGTCAGACAGTCCGCTTTAGGAAAATTATTGCTAACTTTTCTTCATGGAGGCAAGCAGAAACGAGGTGCTGTAAACCTCATCCGAGATCAAAAGAAGTAAACGGATTCTTTGTTTATTCAAAGATCCATTGTAGAAAATGCATTAGTTATGTGCGATAACGACTTGTACTAAGCCGGCCATATTGGTTTTAAGATTCGAGAGATCCCATCTCTGAAAGTCCAGTCAAAGTTCCCAGCATTGTGACCGTTTAATCAATCGGGCAATTGAACTAAGTATTTTACATAAATTTCAGATTAAATAAGAAAAAAAATTGTATTAATCTCTAATAAGAAAAACTTATATAATGTAGGGAAATGATTAGAACATTATGATTGAAAACCTCTGATGCACTCATCCAAGTTATGCCCCAACTTGGCAAGATTCAACAAGAGTAAGAACTTGCCTTAAACAAACTCACCCAAAAAATACTTAACCAAAGAATGATAAGCAATTAAGTTATTTCACCTATACATATTACTGCTTGCTTATACTTAATTCCTGCTCCACTATGCTTGCACCGGTCTGACTGAGCTTTATCAGCTCCACCGTTGGATATCTGATGTTGCAATCTGAGCCATTGATCTCTAATTGTCTTTTACATATATATCTTATTTACTTACATTACAGTTACAACAACTCTTCTTTACTTTTCTAATAATCCTGTAATGTTTTCTGTATTCGGTTTCTATGCAGATTTAGTATCACTTTATGGTATCATAGCTGTAGTTTTATTTATTATTATTATTTTTTTCTCTCTTTTCCCTATGCCTTATTCCTTAACCACCTCTCCGGGCGACCCTTCTGCATCTGAGCCTCCTGCCATTGATGTCACCATACCTATGCAACTTAAAAGTTTTTTATGTCCAATGTTAAAACTATGGTTATTGTAGCTCACCTCGGATAATCACTTGATTTGGAAGTCCCGACTTTTCAAATTGTTTACAGCTAATAGCTTTGATGGTTATCTTACTGAAACTACACTCAAACCCCCAAAACAGCAACTCTCTACTGATGGTGTCGTTGTTATAAACCCGCTTTATACATCCTGGATTCTTATTGATCTACACTTAGCCTTTAACATCTACTCAACTATTTCTCCCTCCCTTCTTCCCTATGTTCTTAACCTTGAAACCAAACATGATATCTGGCTCACAATTGAATGTCGGCTCCAGTCACTATAGGAAAATCGTCTATTTCCGGCATAATTTTCCGGCGGAAATTGATCATTTTCCAATGTTTTTTTTGAAATTACCGGCGGAAAAATTCCGCTGGTAAAACACACGTTGGAAATAAAATTCCGGCTGCTTTCCGGTAGCTGCACAGCAGCCTGCTCCCGCACGCCCGAGGGGCAGCCTGCTGCCGAGCCCGTGTGATAATTTTACTTAAATTAAGGCAATAATTAATATTCTTTTTAATCATATTTATTAAATCATTAAAAAAGTTAAAATTTTAATCAATTTAATTAAATTTATAAAATTCCACCATAAAACTGAAAAAAAAATCTCCAGAAATTTCCGTGGGAAAGAAACCGCCGGAAAATTTCATCGGAAAAGTTGTCTCATTGTTTTACAACGGAAAGACGCAAGAAAGACGCCAGAAAATTAAGCAGCCGGAAAATTCCGTCGGTAATGAGTGATTTTCCTATAGTGAGTCCACTAATCTGTCCAGATTGCTTCAACTCAAAATGAGCTTTACCAACTCTAACTTAAAGACAAGACCTGTTTCAATATCTTTATGATATTAAAAACAAAGTAGATATAATTGTTGTTGTTGCTTCCACCATTAATCCAGGAGATATCATTCTTTACACATTAAATGGATTACCATCTACATGCCAATCTTTCAAAATAGCAGTCCGCACACAACTTCATCCTATCTCCCTAGATGATTTCTATGCTCTATTATGCAGTGAGGAGTTACATATTGTTGTTGACTCCTTAGGAGATATCCTCCCCTGCTGTTGTTGACTCTCAATTTGCATTAATTGCTACTTGTGGAATGTTTCGCGGCCGTGTCCCGTATTCTCCCTCTGCTTTAGGTAGCTCTTTAGCAAGTCGCACCTCCTCAAGATGCAACCCCTTTAGAAGCACATCAATAGGTTGCTTCCAAACTCAACACATTCATGGAGGTCATTATTCTTGGCCATCTAGCGAATGTCAAATATGTCGTACCGTCATGATCCCACTTATAACTACCTTCCCTAAGTATACATTGCACCAGACAATAACTCCAACTCAGATTGATTCTTAGAATTCGGTGCAACTGAACACCTCACTTTCAATCATGCGCAGCTCCATAATCCTCAACCATATTGTGGCTCCTCTCAAGTTCAGTTCAGAATGGCCAGCATCTTTCTATAGCCAACACAGGGTAAGGTTTACACCCCACACCCTGCCGTAAGCTTTATCTATTGAATATTTTTCATGTTCCTCAACTTTCTCATAGTCAACATTCTATTCACAAGCTTTCATCTAACAATCCTTGTTTTGTTCTTCTTGATGCAAATGGATTTGTTATCGACTCCCTGACCAACAAACACTCTTCTCCACGAACCCAATCTTCATGGTATGTATCCCATTAAGTCCACTATAGCACCTCCTCCTCAGCATTGGCGTTCAACTCACACAACTCTCCTTACATCTTCTAGCTCATTTAACTTCTTGCATCAATGTCTGGGGCATCCATCGACTTCCGCTCAGCTTCTTCTCTCCAAAGAATCTCATATCAATCTTCTGTCCTCTAATTACTCAATCTATTCTCCTTGTGCAAGGGCAAAATGTACCCGATTACCTTATTATTTATCTAGTTCCCACTCAACTCAATGTTTAGAGCTTAACCATAGTAATGTTTGGGGTCCTTCCCCAACTTTATCAATACAGAAATATCATTACTATATTTTGTTTGTTGATGAATATAGCCATTATTCCTGGATTTATCCTTTACATTACAAAGCTGAAGTTTCTTCTACATTTATGCAATTTAAACTCTGGTTGAACATCAATTCCAAAAACACAAAAAAATTCTTCGAACCGATCGTAGTGGGGAATATGTAAATAACCCTCTACGAACTTCCTTATCCAAATGTGGTATAGTTCACCAGATCAGATGCCCTTACACCCCTCAACAAAATGGTGTTGTCTAACGCAAACATCGGCATCTTCTTAAAATTGTTTGTGCACTACTTTTAAAGTCAACCTTCCATCCAAATTTTGGGTAAGCATATTGCTTGATGCAACCTATCTCATTGATAAATTACCCTCCACAACCTCTCACTTGAAATAACCATATCAATGCTTATATCAAGAATTTCCTAGCTACTCACAACTTTGAATGTTTGGTTGTCTTTGATATCTCTGGCTTACACCCAAGTTCACCAATAAGCTTTCTCCTTATTTTAATCCAAGTCTTTTCCTACTACACAAGATACTACACCCATTGCATCTCAACCCATCACTCCTCCTCCATACAGTGTATTGTTTCTACCTCCACCTCGCATTGCTCCACCTAAGCACTTGATGATCACTCGTGCTCAAACTGGAAATCTCAAACCAAAAATTCTTCTTGACCTTCAACACACTATCATTCCCATTGATCCTTTCTCTTACACCGCTACAAGTACGTAACCTGCTTAGAGAGCTACTATGAGTGCTGAATTTGAGACACTTTAGCATCAAGGAACTTGGTTGTTGGTTCCTTCTCAATATGGGTAAAATGTGTTGGGTTGCAAGTGGTTATTTAAAACTAAAATTCACTCTTATGGATCTATTGCCCGTTTTAAAGCTCGCTTCATTACTCATTCATTACTCAAGGATTTAAACATGAGTTTGATATGGACTATTATGACAGATTTAGTTCAGTTGGAAAATTTATCTCAATCCATAATCTTCTAACAATTGCAATAAGTAATAACTGGTTAATTCTTCAACTATGTATCTCCAATGCATGTTTTGCATAGTTCCCTCAATGAGACTGTGTACATGATGCAACCACCTGGCTTTATGGAACTAAATTTCCCAAACCAAATTTTTTTATTAAAGAAGGCCCTATATGGCCTGAAGGAAGCACCTCGTCAATGGTTTGTGACATTTTCCTCATACTTGCTTCAATATAGTTTTAAGGCCATTACAGTCAATCTATCTCTTCTTCTATATCAACAAGATTCGGTGCGGCTTTATATCCTAGTGTATGTGGATGTCATTCTCTTAATAGGAAACACCTCCTCAACCATACTTGTGTCACGACCCGACCCGATCCGGGACGGATCCCGCTCGCACCGGGCCGCGACACGGAATGCGGAACACACCGAACTGACCAGGATCTGGTTTTGGAATTTGGTTACTGAACTGAATCTTCCAAATAATTAAACTCAAAACAACACACAAACACAGAACAACAGAGCTACTATAAGTCACCAAATGCAGCGGGACAAAACATCTATATTTTTCTTTCTTTTCCTCAAAACAATCATCTACAAATACAGTACATGGCTTTTGAACAGAAAGAAAGACAGAACAGAAAAGCCATGACTGTACAAAAATCAAAAGGTACAAACAAATACCTATACTGATCATACTCTGAATCTATTCCTGGACTTCCTTCCCTTCCCAGAACCTGAAAACCACCAGAAAACAAGAGTGAGCTCAACAGCTCAGCAAAGCAACAAACCTCCAATCAAAACTCTCAGAATCCAAAACCAAACTCATCAGACAGAAATCAGATCAGAAATCGGAACAGAATCGAATCACGAATCAGAACAGAATCGAAAATCAGAACTTATACGGACAGA
>NW_021319551.1:35207-55328 GCF_001605985.2 Dendrobium catenatum | reverse complement strand
ATTAAAGCTTCATTTCAATCCTAAAATATAAAGCCCAACGCTTAGATTAAGTTGGGACACTTCCGGATGGTTCTGGAATCTCAAAGTGTCCCCTACCTCTCCTTCCTTAACTCTATCAATAGCTGCTCAATTTTGATCCATTCCCTTTTGAGTTTCCAAAATTCACCTCTCTTTTTGGTATCACTCCTAGAAAATCTAACAAAATTTCACAACCATTTTAATCGGGAGGTTTCGTAAGAGACTCTATCTACCTATTCAATAGCTGCTCAATTTTGATCCATTCCCTTTTGAGTTTCCAAAATTCACCTCTCTTTTTGGTATCACTCCTAGAAAATCTAACAAAATTTCACCACCATTTTAATCGGGAGTTTTCGTAAGAGACTCTATCTACCTATGATATAATTAACTACGAGGGCTTGCGCTCGTAGGAGATTTGGAACCACACACGGACCTGATTTTAAAGTTGATTTTCCAAAACCTTATTAGATTTCTTTGGGGAAAAGATAAAGAAATGACTGTCGTTATTACATTATGAGGATTATCATTGAATGGTGTTATCTCCCTTCGGGGAGATACATCCTTTTTTTTATAAGACTTTGGATGTCAATTCGACGGCCATACTTCTTGAATATCATAATTAAATATTTAGTTGAATTTCATTCTGTTCCCTCAGGGCCATAAGAAATTTTTCTTTAGAATCCGATCATGATGTTCAAGATGAGTTCTATAATTTTAAGCCTGAACGTCGCCATGAAATTTTATTTTCATCCTTCGGGGTGATATAACTTTTTCTAACGGGTTGATTCGACCTTAGAATTATAATTAAATCTCAATTTTAAAATCCCCAAAGAAAACTAATATTTTTTAAAAACCTATTTTCAAAATTCCACCAATAGGATTATGATTTTGATGATAGCAAACAAATCTTGTTTCACTACGACTGACTTTTTTCTACTGATTCAGGACTCAAAGATCGGTCAAAAATCAGAATCAGCTCAAGACTGGGTAGATTAGGATTGAGTAAGTCTATAATTTCTTTTTTCTTTCTTGAGTCAATTGCATTTATTTGAAGTGATTAATGTTAAGTAACCCTACACACATACACACACTTGAGAGATTTAGAACTTATATTTTTACTCACATCGTCCAGGATGATATTTATATCGTCCTGCACGATCGAGCTCAAAATAGAAGATCTAATCTGGATTTCTTAGTTAAGGTAGCCGTAATTAACCGATCGGCCTGGACGATACCTGTATCGGCCATGACGATATGCTCAATACAGAAAGAATTTGCCGCCATGATCAGTTTAGGTATTCTGTATTTTTGGAAATTGGCCAGGAGGATCATGGTATCGGCCTGGATGATATCACATAATTATGCCTAAATTGATCCAGCAATCAAGGAAGTAATTAAGGATGATTGATACGATCACATCGTCCTGGATGATTGCAGGATTGGCTAGGACGATTTATTCAAAAACCCTTAGTTGCTTCTGGACGATGAATATCGGCCAGATCAAAATTAGGGCGATGCTCTGGACAATTTTCCTCTGATTTGAACTGATCGGCCAAGATGATCGTGAGACCGTCCGGGATGATCAAACAAATGTTTAATTGTCCAATTTTCATTCAGGGCGATGCTTTATCTGATCCTATGAGATTTGTACTGATCGGCCAGGACGATTTAAATATCATCCTGGACAATAAAGTGGGAAAGTTGTAATTAATGTGCCCCTTTGAAGCTCTTCTATTTAAGAGCTCTTGTTCAACATTTTTGAACATCCTTGGCTGTTATCTTGACCTGAGAAAACCTAAAGAAGAGAGAGAGAGAGAGGAAGAGAGAGAGAGGATCTTGTGAGGAGGAGCTTGTGAGGGGATTCATAAGGGTTTCTCCAAGCATTATTCCACTTCTTCTTCCCTAGAGTCTCTTATCCTTGGAAGGGTTGGGAGAGGTAAGTTTCAGCAAGTGATCGTGGTTCTTTGCCTGCTTCAGGAGGAAGCAAAAGGAGTTGGGTTCTCTGCCTTGCCGGATGTGGCAAAAAGGAGGTGTTTTTTATGAGGGCTTCTCCGCCTAGCTGTGGGGGCTAAAGGAGAGTCACATTGGTAGTGCAATACTCGAAGGGCACCTCCGAGGAGTGGATGTAGGTTGAGTTGACCGAACCACTATAAATTCTTGTGTTCTTGTTTTTACTGCTTCGGAATTTATTTTCTTCCGCACTTATTTTTGTGGTGATTTGGTTTGTGATAATCGTTCTTTTTTCTTAAAGAAATTTTTAAATACCAATTCAACCCCCCCCCCTCTCGGTTAGCCTCGGGACAGTTCTATAGGGGTTAACATCCCTAACGAACTTTCAGAAACACCCTTTATTGAATAGACACTAGAAAAAAGGATATAACATAACTAAATGTAAAATATTTAAATAGTTTTTTCTGTATATTGAAATCAGAAGACTATATATATGTTTCTACTTATAAAATTGGAAAATAAATCTAGGATAAACTTTATATAACTTATGAAGGGACAAATGAGGTTAAACATTCTAGGTTGAAAATTTTATTACACGACTACAAACTATTTTGCATGAAACTGAATGAGTCAATTTTTTAAATGTGTACACATTTTACTAAGATTGTTACCTCATTGTATGCTTTAGGTAGAGAACTAACTAATTCAAAGAAGGTTAATAAAATCTTATATTGTTTACCTAGTAGCTTATGATGCAAAAATAACTATCATAACGGAGTCAAAAGATCTGAATGTATATTCAATTGATAATTTTCTTGGATCACGAATTGCTTACAGACAAGGAGTGAATCAATGACAGAATGATGCAGGTGACAAGCAAAAAGAGAAGAATATTTCTTTGAAAGTGGATGATTCTGAAAGTGATCAATTAACACATGAGGACGAAGAAGATATTGCACTAATGACTAGGCAGTTCAAAAGTATCTTTAGAAGAAAGTAATGGAGACATCAGCATTAGAACAAAGGTAAGTTCAATAAGAATGCAAAAGTTTCTAATAAAGTTATTTATTATGAATACAGGAAGCTTGGACACATAAACATAGATTACCGAAATCTCAAAGATGATCCTAGCAATAAGAAAGTATCCTTAATTCTTATGGCACCATTAGGATATATTCTAATGGTAGTAAAAGGGTCATTCCATCCATATTTAAGTTTCACATGATAATATTTTTTCTTATAATTAAAGAATAAACATCTTGATTAGGAGAAAATTCAATATTTAGAACTTTATATACATTAAACTTCTTCATTTTTGTAATTTAGATTTTTTAATCTTCATAAACTTCATTTTTAAATTCAAGAAGTTTATCAACTATAACAGAACTCTAGATGTTTAGAATAAAGAAGGAATCTTTATTCTTTAAGAGTACTTTACTTATTTTTGAAGATGAATACTTTCATTTCTTTTTGCCCATTATTTTAATATCCAAGAAAAGAAAACAGCCACATGAAAATACTACATTCAAGAAGGAGTGATGTGGATAGAAAATCAAGCATTAAACTTTTTCTTTTTATAAATTTAACATACGCAAAGCGCCAAAAATTAAACCGTTGGGGCACAGCCAAGTATAGTGGCGCTATAAGTAGAACTACGTCACCCCTTTTATTCTCTCAAAATTTTTTAACGAATGCTCACAATTGATGAATCTAATCTACCAAACAAACTAAAATTAAAAATTGAGAAGTTTTCCATACAATGTTAAGTTCATTGTCTTTAGCTAGACTTGCCTAAATTTATTAATTTGGCTAAGATATATTGCTATAAAACTACAAAAGATTTTTACTTGGATCTTTTTTCTTTGTCCTTTGGGTTAACTTCAATATTTTTATGCAATGATCCAAGAGGTTTACTACTGACATAAATTGCAAGTTGACTTAATTGGATTTCTAAATTTTTAATTTAAGTAGCTTAATTTTGTAATAGAGTCCCTAATTGTATCACAACATCTTCCAATGGTGATGTTTTACCTCTAAATTGATTGATTTGATTAAATTCTGAAGGATATACAATTCTAAGATTAATAATAGATTGCTGAGAATTATTCCTATTTTGCTCATTAATTATTTTGGCTAGAACTTCATTTATTATTACATACAACATAATTTTACCAATTAAAATTAGGATGGTTCCTCTAACATGGATTATATGTATTGGAGTAGGGATTATTTTATCTTCCAATCATATTAATATTTTTAATCCCATTCACATTACTATTTGTAGTTAACATTTAATCCTCTATTTGCATAGCTAATTCAGTTATGAGTTCCACATTTTCTTCTACTGAGCTCAACTTCTTAAAAATTGCTACAATTTGTGTTATCAAAATTTATAAAGCATCAACTTCATATAGTTCTGTTACTCTCTTAGGATTAACCTTATCAGCAATCCACTGAGGATTATTCCTATTTTTCTCATTAATTATTTTGGCTAGAACTTCATTGATTATTACTTACAACATAATTTTACCAATTAAAATTTGGATGGTTCCTCTAACATGGATTATATATATTGGAGTAGATATTATTTTATCTTCCAATCATATTAATATTTTCAATCCCTTTCACATTACTATTTTCAATTAACTTTTAATCCTCTAATTATATAGATAATTCAATTATGAATTCCACATTTTCTCCTACTGAGCTCAACTTCTTAAAAATTACTACAATTTGTGTTGTCAAAATTTATAAAGCAACAACTTCATATAGTTTAGTTACTCTCTTAGGATTTACCTTATCATCAATACACTTGAACTTATAAGTAGTCATTTCCTCAATTAATTCACATGTTCCTTAAATGGCTTAGACATTATTGATCCTCTAGATGCAATAATTATGATTACTCTAAGAGATCCTACTAATTCATTATAAAATATTTGAATAACTAACCAATCAGGTAAAATATGGTGAGGGAATCTCTAGAGCATTTCCTTAAATCTATCCCAACTCTCATCAATCGATTCTTCTTCAATGTAGGTAAAAGAAGTGATGTCATTTCTAAGTTTGGCAGTCTTTGAAGGTGGAAATACTTGGCAAGAAATTCATGAGATAATTCATTTCAAGTGGTTATAAAGCCTTTTTTTTAGAAGAAATGAAAATATCATTAAAAAAAGAAATTCCTAGATACAAACTTTTTAAACAAAAGGCAACCTATCACATTCCTCCTTCAAAAGAGCAACAAAGGAAGGAGCAATATTATTCTCCTTAAAAACATCCCAAATAAAGTTATACTCACAAGCTAAGTTAGCTCAATAATCCGCTAACTTATTACAATGCTGACTAACAAAATGGAATAAAACTTTATTGAAATCCTTCATGAATAATAGGTCTTCATTTATCTGTCCACCCATCATCTTCTCCGGTATACTATAAAATTTGTGGAGATAGTTGATGACATTTCTATTATCTCCCTCAATCACTATATCATCTTCCTTAAGCATCCACTCTTGTATAACATTTCTTAATGATTTGAAAGCTAATAACACCAACTGTGCACTATCCCAATGAGGATAACCAAAACCAAAGGACAATAAAAATCTTCATTTACTATCTCTAACCACTCCAACAATTCCATCTTTATTCAATTTACATAAGGAGCCAACAATATTTATTTTAAACCATTTGGGAGAAGGAGGGTGCCAAAAATTGAACAATCCAAAAGACTGATTAGCACCCAAGTGACCCAAGATGATTTTTTCTTTGTGTGAAATTGCCATAAAACTGATAACCCTCACCGCAATAATAACAGCACTATCTTCCACATCACCATGTTTCACTTTGTTTCTACTATTCCAGGAAAATAGCAGCAAAGTTAAGTACAACTTAGTAGTGATTGGGTTCCTTACCAAAGTCAATTTCATGCTCTTTATACAGTCCGAGAAGGAATAATAAACTGGCACCATAAAACCCCATGCATTCAACAAACTTATTACTTGAATAAGTTTCAAACAAGTTGCTGTATAATGATCGAAGTTTTCAACTTTATGGCAGCCTCTAGGACAAAGATTGGAATCAGCAAGTCTTCCATAAAAGAGAAAATAGGCAGGGGGAAATGCATTCCTGCATAACCGCCTAATAAATAATTCAACCCGAGGATTGAGTTTAAGATTATACACCCATGGATCATAGACTTCATCCAAATCTTCATTCATCCGAAGTTCTGAAGCCAGTGCTGAAATGGATTTGCCAGATAATTTGAACTATAGCTCCATTTTATCTTCATCCAAGTTATGAAGTATATCAACTTTGCTGATCACATTGACAACTTCTTCACCAAAGAACTTATTTAGTATAGGTAAATTCCAAGCTCCATTATCAATGAGAGAATCCAAAGTTTCATTCTCCTCCTCCCAATGTCATTTCTCTATGCTTTTATCAAGAATCCATACACCCTTTCGGATATCAATCAAAGAACCTGAAGCAATATTCCACATGATGATACCTTTGAGAGAATTCCAACCATCAATAACAATCTTCAATGTAGAAGAACAACTCTTATTCCCCTCATCCTTCACCAAAATTTCCCATATTTAGTCACAAAGTTCCTATTTAATAAAGAATTTGGATTATCTAATATACGCCAAGCAAACCTTGCCCTTAAAGGTCCCGCTTTAGAAACTGCAGAATATGGACCCAATCCACCATGTATCTTTGGTTTGTACAAGACATTCCAATCCATGTAGTGAAGACCACTAGAGCCATCATGCTAATTTCAAATATAATTCCTACAAATCTTATCAAACTCTTTCAAAATACTCAAGGGGGCCAATGAGTGAGAAGAGAGGAATTAGGGTAGATCAAGAAAAACCAATTTCACCAAGATTGTCCTTCCAGAAAGAGAGATAAATCTATTTCCCCAAGCATTGAGTCTTTTGAAGGCTTTATCCAAAAGATTTTGAAAATCATACTTCATCAATCTTCTTAAAGCAACCTTGATTCCCAAATACTTAATTTCATAAACAACCTTAATGTTTAACAACTTTAAGATTTGTTTCTTCTTACTTCTACCTATATTTTACCCATCAACATGGAAGACTTTTGAAGATTTACCACTTGTCCAGTCCACTTGCAATAATCTAGGATCGACCTCTTCATCTTTTTAATATTCTTTAACTTTGAATCTAAAAAAAGTAGAATATCATCAGTATACAAGAGATGAGAAGTTTTTTGTGCATTTGGTGAAATTTTGAGGCCTAGATCCACCATGCCTTTGCTTAAAAATGAATTAGAAAGTAATTGAGAACAAAAAATAAATTATAAAGGAGAAAGTGAACATCCTTGCCAAAATCCACATCTCCCCTTCTTCCACTTTGAGTTGCTTCCATTAATCGTAATCGAGAACCTAGGTTCCAACACACATTCCATCATCAAATTAGCAAATTTAGAAGGAAAACCCAAGATCTTCAACATTTGTCCCAAGGTTTCCCAACACATACTGTCATATGAATGTTCCATTGTTGATTGCTATTAGCCCATTTTTTGCTTTAGAACATTTGATTTTGTCACAAACTTCTTGAGCCAAGAGATGGTGATCTGAGATTGATTTTCCTTTCACAAAAGTCACCCGTTGTTCTAAGATTACCTTATGCACCACCAATAGCAACCTATTTAATAAGACTTTAGCTGCAATATTATTAATAGAGTTACACAAATTAATAGGTCGGTATCCAATTGGTGAAACTGGATCTTTGACCTTGGGAATCAAAACAACCAATGTCTCCTTCCATTCATTAATAAGAAGACCCATCGAGAGAAATCTATTGATAGCGTTACAAACATCTTCACCAATGATATTCCAATAAGATTCGAAGAAGGAATAAGTTATTCCATCACATCCTGGATCTTTGTTCTCTCCCATATTCCTGATGAAATCTAGATTTTTCAAAGTAGAGAAATCGGCATTAAACTTTTTTATCATGATCATCAAATACCTTCCAAGGAGAAGGCCAATTATACGTACAAAGAACACTCCCTTTCCCTCCATTTCTAATCGAAATATTTAAAAAAAAAAAACATCCTCTATCACTTCCGATTTTTCAACCATTTTTCCATTCATCCCTTTGACATGGTTAATCCAGTTACCACTCCTAGCATTTGCAAAAGCTTGAAAATATTTGGAGTAAGAGTCTCCTTCCTCAATCCACTTTACCTTAGCCCTTTGCTTCCACCAAGTATTCAACCTAGCAAGGTAGACTTTATGTTCCCCCACCTTAGCTCTCAAGAGCCTCAATTTTTCTTCACAAAATCCTCCTTCTATAGCCTCCTCTTCTTGTAGTTGCAACACCTCCATTTTCGACCCATCTTTAAAAATTAAAAAGATCTTCAATTTTTCCTTACTCCAAAAGAACAATTCTTTCATTGTTCTTTTGCATTTTCTATTTAAAATCTGCATATCATCTCCAACATAGGATTTTTTTTCCATAATCTCGAAACAATACTAGAGGAGGCTTGAAAAGAAACCCAAATATCTCCTAACTTCAAAAAACTCTTCTTCTTAAAAGCTGAGTAAAAAATCATTAAGATAATAGGGCAATGATCCGAAGCCACCCTATAAATATGCCTCTCAACCGCCACTTGGATTTCATCCAAAGAAACAGAATTACGCAAGCATCTATCTAACCTTTCCAATATCCTTCGCCCGCACTTTTAATATTACACCAAGTAAACCTTGGTCCAACTACTCCAATTTCATGAAAATCATTATGATTCATAAAGTTAATCATATCTTTAGAATCATGAGAAAAAACAAACTTCCTACCACCTCTTTTGTCCTCTTAAGCCAAAATACAATTAAAGTCACCACCAATTACAGAAGGAACATTTCTATGAGATACCTCTTGAAGACAGTCCCACAATTCCCTCCGATTATGAACCTCCTTACTATCATAAACAATGGAGATCATCCAAGTCCCTTTGTTAAACACGTTCAAGTCTCCAATTACACATTGATCGGAAGACGTCACAACATAGAAAGAAGCAAAACCAGATCTCCACATCACCATAATACCCCCTGACAATCCTTCAAATTGAAGTAAAAAGTAATCCCAATCAACTCCCATCATTTTTTGAAATTCCATTCTATCCAAGGAAGAGATTTTAGTCTCTACCAAGCCCACCAAAAAAAAAATCATTAAAGCCATTAAGAAACTCCTTTAATTAAAGAGAAGCTTTTCCCTTTTTTAGCCCCTCTAAAATTCCAAAAAGCAATAGCATCATTGATCCATCAAAGAGGAAGAGCCCCAACCTCTTACTTTAATATTCCCCTCAATATTTCTAACTCAGGAAGGATTTTAACTAGCCCAAGAGATCTCAATTCCATTGCTAATTTAACTTTAGCTCCATCAATATTGCCACCAACTTCCTTCTTCTCCAACACCCCTATAGTTCCATCTCCTGTTGGCTTGATAGTTTCCATAGAAACCCCATTCTCCAAAGATAAACTTGTATTTATGTCACTCTCAGACTTCTTACTAAGAGTCTCATGACAATTCACATTTTCCTCCACACAATCCTTCGAAGCTTGAAATTTATTAATCGCAATATTGATAGAAGAAAAGATGGGTGTATACTTTATTACCTTGTCAACACCTAGCTCTTCCAGCTCCTCAGTAGATGGGTTGCTGAACTCCAAAGGATTAACCAAACTTTCAGTACCCATCTCACTTTCCATAGAATCTCACCCTCTTCCACCAAGATAATGTCTTCAATAACCTTCTCTACTCCCACATTTATCACATTCTTCGTTACATTGATCCCCAAGCCAACAAAATTATCTGTCTCCATAACAACATGATTATATAAAGGCTTCTTGGAAAATATCTTTTGCATGGCCCTTTCTCTAGAGATACCATTATGAAGCCTCTTGTTTCTTTTGTAATTAACATGGACCCAACGTCCATAAGTTGTGTTTTCCTCCATATCATGTATCAAATAAACATAGTTGTCTTGAACTTGCTTGATAACACCATCCACCCTACTTTCCACCACCATTTGTTCCTTTTTATAATTACCTTTGACATGACCAATCATTCCACACTCATATCAAAAAGTGGAAATACTCTTATAGTCCACTTTTTGAAAAAATCTTCCTACCATACCTTCCACCCAAACACCCAAGGGAAGAGCTTGGTCAAGTTTTACACGAACACAATACCTTACAAACTCTCTTCTCCTCCATTGAAATATATTACCATCCAACATCAATGGTAAACCCACCATAGATGCAATCCTTGACACATTGTTTTCATCCCAACATTGCAATGGCAATTGAGGCATTCTAATCCACATGGGAGAAGTAAGTCCCTTCATCATAGAAGGAGAAAACTCTGGAGACCACCTATCCATTCCAACATTGACACCATTCAAAAACCATGGAACTCCTGAAAGAATTCCATCTCATGCTTTCAATGTTTTGAATGAACATAAAACCCAACCCATCCCTAGGGTAGTAAAATGAAACTAGCTAAAAAGAGCCAATTGACTCCTTAACTCCCAAGCCACTATATGCGAAGGGATCTCTCTACCAAATACATTGGCTACCAAAGAGTTTCCAAGTCTATTAGCATTTAAAATTGCAGTAGCTTCAACAAATTTTACTGCCTTCCCATCATCCATTAACTCAACATCCTCATTATTAAAGTTTAACTTAATATACGACTTCTTAGTCCATGGATTGTCTAGGATGTTGTCTCCCACCTTATTCACAGGTATTTTATCATTAACAGGCAATGCATTATAGTCTTTACCTGAAGTAGATTCCACCAACACTTTCTCAGAAGACTTATCATCATTTTGATAAATATTTTTGTTAACTGAACTTAGGGAATTCGTATTTATCACACTGTCACTAGTGATTGCATTTGAATTACTAAATCTGTTAACAAAAATATTCATGCCAGGTGAAGAAGCCTTTGAATCAAAAGACTTCAATTGAAAAAATCTAGTCGATTTCAAAACTCATGGTTTCTTACATTCCACATCAGAGATATATCCTTTCCCTTACCTTCAACATGCTTAATCTTATTAGATTCAAAACCAGCATTTTCATTTTTTATTAATGCACCTTTTGATCTCCTCCTGCAAGCTTCTTCTGCATTGCAATCCAAACCAGCTTGCATATGACCATGATCAATTCTATTCAGAGCAACCAATCCACCAATAGACTCAACCTTCAGAGTTGAAGCCACAGATGACCAGTGGCCATCTGCCGTAATGTCCTACAAACCTGCAAAAAGTTGTTATAAAGCCTTGGGGTAAAAAATTCAACCATATATTTTCTTTATTTTTTAGAGAAAATGAGAAAATTGTAATTTTAATATCATTATTAGTGGCATAATTATACATAAACATTGCACAAATTCCTAATAAACTAGCTAAGTATATATGGGGATCTTTAGCAAGAGTTTCCCCAAATTTGCAGGTTTTAAATAAAAATTATTTTCGTAGGTCAATCAATGCTCTGATGAATTCCGTATACTAAAGGGTTAACATAACCTATAAGAGGTCGAGAATGATCTTGATCTAATATAGTTATAGACATTTTTTAATCTTTTTATTTATTTAAATTTCTAAATGGGTTCTTTCTAATTCTTTGTCAAATAATAAAGTTTGTGTTTTACATCTATAAAGCATGCAACCATAAATATACAAATAATAAATAAAATAAAAGATACAAGTAGGTCTAATTATTTAATTTATTTAATAATATAATTAAAATTTACCAAAAGTAAAATACATCCCTCGTAATGGTGCTAAGAACTTGATGGGGTTTGTGAAGTAAACTTTTGAATTATATAAATATCTAGGCTTCTATCACCCCTAAACAATGTTTAGGTTTTCTTTATATAAAAAAAACAAAATCCCACTTAATATACACAAGTACACATGCCAAATAAAATAGTAAAGTATCAAACCCACGAGAAAATATGCTTTATTACAATGAACTATTTTTATTTACTCTAACTATAATAATTATTCTATTTAAATAAAAATTATAATTATGGAGATTCTATCATTGAATAAAGTAGTAAATCTATTAGATTAAAAATATAATTAATTTTTTTTGGATTGATGCATAAAAATTTCATTTATATATATATATATTATGTGGCCTCTATGTGCTTAAATAAAGAGTTTGATAATATTGAAAATATCTTTTAGTAGTTATAGAATAAGCTTCTTCATTGTATTCAACATGTACTTTGCATTATAAATCTATAATTGCAGAATTAGTCATATATAGAATGAATAACAAACAAACTCATTTTCATTAAACTCATGGAAGAATGAAAATATAAAAAAGTGATATCACTAAAATGAATCAAAGTATCTCCTCAACACTCCTTTTTCCTTAACATATTGAGTTGCTTCAAGAAACTCTTGCTAAATACTCTAAATGATTGTATCTTATACTTCCATAGCCTCCCTTAAATTTTACTCTAAGAGGTAATTAGAGAAGTACTCTAAAAAGTACCAAATTTTGTATAAGTGATTGAACTTACTTACAAACATAACATCACAATAATTTAAAAAAAATTATAAAAAGGCAAGTGGCATTACGGTGCTTGAAAAGATGGCATCGCGTCACCGTAAGGTGAACTAGTTCCTTGATGTTGAAGCTTTTGTACCACCATAGTGCTTTCTTAGATCGATTAGTTATTTAGTGAATGATCACATATATTCACTAAGAGAGTGTATCCCATGGAAGTTATAACTATAACAACATAACAGTAATCAAATTTGAGCACTACATCACCCAAGTAGCAAAAAATGGTGCCAAGTTGTGAGAAATTGTGATGCTAAAACATTTGAAAATAGAGAATCTGGTACAACCAAGATGTCTTTTCTATGCTACAGCTTGAAAGTTTGTGAGGGTGGTTAAACTCTAAATAACTAATCCCAAGGCTAACCAAGAGTGGAGTGAATTGGTTATTTAAAATTTTCATTAATGAAAAAGAAAATCTTTTTGAATATTTTAAAGCAAACAATTTATGCGAAAGTAACAATAATTTTATAATAACAAAAATTAGAGATTTTTTTTTTAAATTGCATATAGCATTAAAAAAAGAAACTATTAAAAACTAGTTTGTGATAGATAACCTATCACAATCATCCTTAAGCAAAGAAAGAAAGTAAGGAGAAATCTTATTACAATCTAGATCTTCCAAAAAAAAATCTCCTAATAAAGCTAAATTAGCATAGAAATCAGCTAACTTATTACATTCCCTATGAGAAAAATGAAATAAAAAATCCCCAGTGTCCTTCAAGAAAGACAAGTCTTCAATCGAGTTATTTTCCCATTTATTAGATGTTTTCTCCAAAGAAATTTGTAGATACTTAATGACATTTTAATTATCTCCTTCAATAATAATCCCTTTAGCATCAATTTTCCAATCTTGAAGAACAATATTCAAAGCCCAGAAAACTAATAGCTACAAAAAACCAATGTCCGAACGAATGCAATTGAACCCAAAAGCATGTAGAAATCTACCCTTATGATCTTTAAAAACTCCAGCAATTTCAGCTTCATTTGATTTTTGAAAGGGTCGTATCAAAGTTTCCTTTAATCCAATTGCGTGAAGGAGGGTGCCAAGAAGAAATAGACAGCTTAGAAAGCTGATTAACATCCTAGTGGTTCGAGAAGATATTACAACTTTAAGAAGAAAGAGCAATACCAATAGCACTTGAAGCCATATACCCCACACCGAGCTCTTTACTGCCATTTATAACATTATTCATGTTCTTCCAAGAAAAATAAATAACAGAATAATATAGATTAACCATAAAGGGATTTGAATTTTTTAGCAACTTCAACTTCCCTATACAATCCGAGAAAGAAGAAAACTTTGGCAATTTGAATTCCCACTTATTGAGTAAATCTATCAATTAAATAAGCTTTTCACAAAATGTCGCAACATGTTCTATACTCTCCACTGTAATACATCCCCTTGGGCAGCTGTTAACCTACAGTAATCTTTTAAACATAAGAAAGTCATATGTTGGAATAGCATTGTATAACAATCTCCACCAAAAACATTCAACTCGTGGAGACAACTTAATTAAATTCAACCATTTCCACTGAATGCATTCAGCTAAAACAGTGACATTCACCTTATTAGCCATTGAAGCCAATGATTTACCCAAAAACTTGAACATAAGCTTCATAGTATCAATAGCCTCCTCCTTGTCGATCTGAACTTGTGAAATCAACTCAACCAGATCAGTTCCAAAATACTTAACAAGCTCATCTTGATCCCATTCTCCTTCTTTAATATATTTTTCAAGAGGAGGAAAATCCTCCTCCATGATTATAATAAATGTAGGCCATATTGAAAGACTTCTATTAAGAAGTCACACATCTCTTAAAGTATCAATAGAAAAACCAGAAGCTATCTTCCATTTAATTAAAGGCCAAAGAGATTGAGCTCCTTTCAACAAGATTTTCAAAAATTAGAGATTTCAACCATAGAAAAAATCACAAAATAATGTAAAAAGGAAACCAGAAAGAATATACCTGATTTATAGTGGTTCGGTCAACTTGACCTACGTCCACCCCCCAAAAACCTCCTTTTAAGGTATTGCACTAAAAGTAGTGTCTCTCCTTTTTCCCCCATAATAAGGTGGAGAAGTCCTTACATTATCTTTCCACCAGAGTACTTTAAATCCTTTTACTCCCTCCCGGAGTAGGCAGAAAACTTAGAAATCCTTTTTTAGCCACCTAGCGAAGGTAGAGAACTTGGGAATCATTTTACTCCAATATGGAGTGGGCAAATAATATTAGAATCCTTTTTCACCCACCTGATAAAGGAAGAGAACCTAGATATAATGCTGAAGAAGATCTCTCATAGAGCCACCATGGAACTAAAGAAGCAACTTAAAGAAGATGATGAACACCTTTCTTGGAGTAACCATGGTGAATCCCTCATAACTTCCCCTCATAACGATCTCTCTCTCTCTCTCTCTCTCTCTCTCTCTCTCTCTCTCTCAAGCTATGTCTTAAAGTTTCATAATAAAATGTATGCTTCCAAATTGAAGGTGATCATAGAAATAGGATAAATTATTTAGTGTCGTTAATGGACGGTCTGGAGGCGAGTAAGGATATACCACATCACCCGATACACAATATCAGTACACATCAACAAAAAAAAGTGATGTGGCGCGCCCTGATTTGTCTTCGAATGGCTAGCTTCCGATGACTGTACAGAATAATTTCCCTAGAAATAGACTTGAATGAAACATTCAATGTGAACTAAAAGGATTTTCTTAATCTAAATTTAGCCCAAATGCTACTATGGATGAAAAGATATGCAAATTTTTTTAATGAACGCCAAAAAAAAAAAAAAAAAAGTTATTTTGACCACAGATCAAATCACAAAATAATGCAAAAATTAAAATGTGATAAAAGTAGTAAGAAAGGATACACCAAACTTTATAGCGGTTCGATAAACCTAACCTACACCCACTTCTTTGAGGCTCCCTCTCCAATTATTGAACTAAATAGAAGTGACTCTCTTTTTGCCCCCATAGTAAGGCAAAGAAGCCTGTATAAATGAGGCTTTGCCTCCCATATGCAGTAGAGAACCATAACTCTTTCACAAGTAGAGAACCTTAACCCTATTTTCACCCTCCTGTTGATGGACAGAGAACTAAAAATCTATTTTCACCCTCCAGGTGATGGTCATAGAACCACAATCTTTACTTAATAACTTCTTTTTCAGAGCCATAGAGATTCCAAGCCGATGCTTATAGGTACTAGGCAAGATTCTTGCTTGGAGAAACCGTGTGAATCCCCTCACAACATCTCCCTCAAAAAATCCCCTCTCTTCTATCATCAAGCTCTCCTTCTTCTCTCCCTCAAGCTCACTCTCAAGAAGACTAAACAACCAAAGATTATCTAACAAGAGTTTTAGATATCCTTAAATAGAGGGCTTAAAAAACCCTAATTTCCAAGCCATCCATCTTCTATTCATACAGTACGATAGATGTATCATATGGTACAATCAATTCAATTCAGAGTTTTCTAGCTAAATCATTTAGATAAACTGTTCAACTTTTATAATACATCATACAATACAATCTAAAATCGTATAGTATGATATGTATAATATCCTTATGTTCATTTGGGATGATCCTTGGGACAACCAACTTTATACACGGGTGATCGTCTCGTACTATGCAGATTTTACTGTACGATTAGTACAAAAATCATGGATTTCATTTGGTACGATTCGATGGATAACCAATTTTGCATATAGGTAATCGTACAGTACGATTTATCATAATAATTATCCATGATTTGATTGCCTGATATCACAGGATTAATTAAGAAAGATATTAATTAGGGTACACAATTCGATCTAAATAAAACAATATGATCTGTATAAAATTAGTATCTTTCTCCATGTTGAAGGCTAAGGTTTGGCATAGCACAACAGATTGTACGGTATAATATTAAAATGTACAGTATAATACACATATCATATAATATGGAGCAAAATCATATAGTACGAATTACTCAAAAAATAGACTATCTCAAAAAGACATTCATATCTCCCTATGTATATGTTACTTAGCAAACATATCCACCCATAAATATATGTTATGATTTTAGAAAGGAAAAAATACATAATAAATTGTAAACAACAAACTCAATTTTGAGCTGATTAGAATTGCAAGTGAATGATGGACTGAATTCCTAAAATATTAGTACACACAAAATAAAACACAGTATCATAGAAATAATATAAAATAATATCAGACATAATATTATTTGTTATCATTAAAATACAAATACAGTGCTTAGATCAGATCTGTAAAAATCTCCCGCTATTTTATAATGGAAAATATTGTTATTTAGGTTTTTTCAACAAATTTCTTTCTCTTAAAAATTCCCTTATATAAAAGATATTAATATGTTTCCCCCTTTGATGAAAATCAATTTTTAAGTAAAAGAAGTGTAAAATGGAAGTGCAAAAATAAGAAACTACAATAATAACAAAATAATAATACTAATAAACAATAAAATACTACTCCCCCTTTTGACATCACAAAAAGTGATAAACAAAAAGAATAGAAATAGAAACACAAACAGAAACAATAATAGAAACAAAAATAGAATAAGAAAATAAACATACGTAAAAAGACAAATAACTCAAAATATCTCAAGTCTATTAACTTGCATGGGCATTTTTAGAAAGTAATAAACTTACTCTACACAAAAAAAAAGTCAAATAAGAGAAATGTTGACTATTTTGAAACTAAAGGATTTAGCATCCAGAGTTTGCACATCCAACTTACCAATTTTACAAGCTAAAATCCTTGTTTAAAAAAATTTAATTAAAGAGTTACAAGTAGACAGGGAAACTTAGTCTTATCAGACTGCTACCATATTATGAAATATATTGAATAGAATAATACTATAAAAATGATGAATGAAGAACTAGGACTTTACAAAATTAAGTATTAAACATATTATGAAACATCAGAATTTTCTAGGACTTAGAGATTTACCATAAAGGGAAGCTGATTAAGATTAGGCTCATTATGTGCCTCTTTTAATAGTTTTATATGTATATTGCACATCTTTTTTATTTTTGATACACTCAACACATATTTTACTTTTGGCAACATTGTGCATCTTTTGATATTGGGCTCATTTTGTGACTCTTTTGAATTTTTTGCAAATTATTTCCTTTCTAAATATCTAAGAATCTAAGTTGTATGATTATCTTCCAAATAGAACAGAAGAATAACTCATTCTCTTATATAGGGAGAAATAATGTACAAAGAAAACATGAGATTTTCTAATATAAATAAAATCTTGATATAAAATAATAATGAATTTAATTCATCAAGTTTGTAGAATATATCCATGACATAAAAAGATGCAGTATAGTTAAATAGTTCTCAATTCAACAATCTTAATTCTAATTTGATTTAAAATTTTAAGCAATCACAAGGAGTTATTTGGCAAATAAACTAGAATGGGATATGTAAATTCATGACTTTTGATCGAGCATATTTAAAATAGTTAGCAGTTACTTATTTAAACTTTTTAAGTAAGTGTAGAGGTATTTTTACACAATAAAAAAAAAAAACACAGTTCAGGCCAAATCAAGTTGTTTTGTAAAATCTAAATCATACAGCACGAGTTCATTCGTATAGTGTAATTTTATTCATATAGTACGAGTTCATTCATACATTATGATATCAGTCATATAATACTATAAATAGAAAACATCAATTTAATAGACTGAAAAAATTTCAAGTAAAGAGCACAGAAACAAGATCTACAAGCATAAAAACTAGAGAGAAAATTTAATTTGAAAGAATTTTTTTTAATTACATAATAAGGACTTTAAAGAATATTTCATTCCAAAACAAAATACAAAAATAAATGTATAAACTAAAAAGTGAACAATAAAATCACAACGAGAACAAAGGAAACTAGTACGGTTATGGATCCTAATCAAAAGGTGGAGGTGGAGGTGGATGTGTTTGAAAGAACCAGCTAAAACTATCATATTACTACTGGATTGTAGTGAACTAATGTTAAGGAGATGGTGCAGCTGCATGATTAGCTACAGGGTCTGCTTCTCCTTCATCATCAAAGGGGGGATCATCACGCTCCTGATCCTTATGAACAAGAATTCAAAAAGAAGCATCCAAAAAGTAGATTGGAATGTGATCAAGAGGTGCAAGATATGTGGTGTTATATTTTCTAAATAGGATATATCCTATCACATGTCCTAACGACTTGTTCTTCTTGCTCCTATTAGCTAAGAGTCAAATGTTAGTGAGGTTTTGGATGTAGTCAATTATCATTTGAGCTTCATCCATTTGGAATTTGACATGATGAAATAGGTAACAATTGATAATAGGGGAGTCATATTTATTTAGCCTCCAACATTATGTATGATCTAAGTTCTCAGAACATGCTAGATAACCCTAGCATTCTGGCTAAGGGTCTTAACCAAAGGTTGGTGAAGATTAAGGGTAACATTTCTTAGAAGAAGGTTCAAAGCACTCCATCCAAAATTCGATCTAGAGGATATGGCTAGAGGTCTATTCCCTTAGGTATTCAGGCAAAAGTGGATTCATATGTGTTCCTTGGTTATTTCTACATTTTAGCAGCACACTCGAGAGGTCATAACTGTGGCATCCCCACTAATCTAAAGATTTATGAGAAATTCATACATGAGTTCAGAATGGAAGAGATGGGCCAATGTTAATAGAAATTGAAGTGAAGTTGAGTTAAAAAGGCTTATTATAGGGAAGCTAGAAACATATTGATTCAAAAGCCTGGAGGGCATGATCTTAGCTTCTGTATACTTTTTATAGGAAGCTTCATCAGAAGATGTCAGAAAATAGTCATATGTAGTCCTCTGAGTTGTTGACCTCATTTTTGTATGAGGTCATTAGGACCAATCTAGCCCCTAAGATCTATCCAGACCTTAAGATCAATCCAGACCTTAGTGAAAGTTCGTTAGGGATGTTCGGCCCTATATGAACAGA
Organism: Dendrobium catenatum; assembly: GCF_001605985.2. NCBI lineage: Eukaryota > Viridiplantae > Streptophyta > Magnoliopsida > Asparagales > Orchidaceae > Dendrobium > Dendrobium catenatum. Next base: position 35,786 of record NW_021319551.1, on the reverse strand, counting down.
CCCAAGGCTAATAAAGAGAGAGGTGATTTGGAAAAGAATAATCTTTTAAACAAAGACAAAAACCCAAACAAAAATCACCATAAAAAAAGGTGCGGAAGAAAAGTAAATGCGGAAGCGATAATAAGAAAAGAACACACCAGATTTATAGTGGTTCGGTCAAACCTTGACCTACATCCACTCCTTGGAGGCACCCTCCAAGTATTGCACTACAAAAGTGTCTCTCCTTTAGCCCCCACAGCTAGGCAGAGAAGCCCTTATAAAATCACTTCCACCTTCCCCGGTGCGGCGGAGTCGCCGGGTCCTTTGACACCAAAGAGATCTTCTTCTTTGGTGAACTTCCCTCGAAACAAGCCTTGAATCCGACGGTATTCAGGTGCAAGCACGCCGGAGCAACCGTGTGGATCCCCCACCACACTCCCTTGAGTTCCTCCCCCTCACAGGATCTTCTCCCTCTCAAACTCCACCCTTTTCTCTCTCCCTTTCAAGCTCTCTCTTCGAGCTTCCCCCACAAGAATGAAGCTACAATGGCTGCCAAAGACACTTAACAAGTGCCTTGATAAAGCTTAAATAGAAGAGCTA
>NW_021319551.1:29607-35107 GCF_001605985.2 Dendrobium catenatum | reverse complement strand
CCCCCCCTACAGGATGGCTGAAAATTAACTTGGATGGAGCTTTGCATCGATCGAATGCGGGAGGTATTGGAATTGTAATAAGAGATTGTGAAGGGAAGCTGATTGTTGCAGCTGGTTGGGGTATAACACATTGGGACAGCACACAAGTTGAATTGTTAGCTTTTAAGTACATTGACAAAATCCTTTCTGTTTGGATGTTTGATTTTTATGGAGTCATTATAGAGGGAGATAATGCAGGCGTGATCAAATACATGCAGAATTTCTGGCATAAGGATAATTGGAAGTTGCAAGGGACGGATTGCATAGACATGGATTGGCTGAAGATGTTCCAAAAGGTCTTATTTGTTCATACTTATAGAAAGTCCAATAGAGCAGCCCACTTTTGTGCACAGAGGGCAGTGGATAGTTCTTTTTCTTAGAATATAGGAGATAGAGATATTCCTCAAGAGTTTTTAGAAATCCTTGAGGAAGCTAGTTACTTTTCTTTTTCTAGAATGCCAAATGGGCATTAGTTTTTATTTGATAGTTTGTAATAGCTTTTTTAGATGAATGCAAATGCAGAAGTTCAGCTAGTGTTGGCAAAGAACCATCATCCTTTCACACTCTCCTAATATGGGCAGAGAACCCTTCAGCCTTTCACACTCTCCTAGTGTGGGCAGAGAACCCTTCATCCTTTCACACTCTCCTAATATGGGAGAGAACCCTTCATCCTTTCACACTTTCCAAGAGTCAATAGAGAACTGGATCTCCTTGATAGATCTCTTCCCAAGAAATCTAGAATGAAGAAAGAAAAAGAGTGAAGTAATCTCAAATCACAAGTAAGAAATCTTACCTTTGAACACTATGCAAAGCCTTAACGCTCCAGTGGTAGAAATTCTTCTTTGAATGCTTTCTCTCACTCTCTCCTTTACTCTTCTTCCAATAAGTATAAAGATCAATGAGCAAAAAGATTGGGTGGCAGTCTAATTTGGGTTATATATACAAATACAAGAAAAACTGCCCAAAAACTGTAAGTTTTCAATTTTGTTCGTAGTGGATCGTCCTGTACGATCGTGGATCATCCTGGACAATTTTACTTAAAGTGTCGGAAATAATCCTAATGTATTTTGGTATGAATTATGTTCGTACACGCTCATCATCCCGTAAGAACTAGGTTCATCCGATATGAAATGGTTATTATATAGGTCAGTTCCCAAAATTCTACAGGGCATAACCAACTGACGTAAGTCTGTTCAATTCATCCTGGGACGAACAGGTTTCATCCTAGGACGTTTTTATACAGAGCGTTTCCTCCAGGGATGAAAATTAATTTTGTCTTGTATGATCACATACAGAGAGTTTCGTCCAGAGACAAAAATTAATTTCATCCTGTACGATCTCATACAGAGAGCTTCATCCTGGTACGAACCATATTTTTTTTCTGGATGAACAGTGCAAGGGGAGAATCCAGAGATGTTCATCCCGGGACGAATATTAAATTCATCCTTAACGATTAGGACTTAGAAAATTTTCTACCTACCTGTTCGATCCATTTCTCTTCTGAGGGTTAATTGACATGATCATCCCGTACGATCAGTTCACAATAATTGTCCCCTAAGAGTGTGTGTTGTGATTTTTCACTCAATTACAATCACTCCCTCTCATTTCAAAACTTGTAATTTACAAATGAATAAATTGAAGTCTTCATCGCTTAGAGTTAATTTTTCTGAAATGTTAGTACACACTAGAGCAAAAACAAATCTTCCAAAAAGTGTTAGGAGATATATAAAACAATAATATTTGAAATAATCAAAACAATACAAGTTGCAAGAATGTAAAACATGTAAACAACAACTCTCTCTACAATCTCCCCCTTTTTGATGATGGTAAAACAATTATTTTTTGTAGGATTTCAAGTTCTAAGAATCTCCTAAACTCCCCCTGAATTGATGAACTCATGAAAAAAGGAGGCATTTGAATTACTTAAAAAAAAAATTGTTTTCAAAATTTTTATACTACACAAAAGATAAAACAAATAAAACAATCGAATACACATACGAAAATCAAACACACATACGAAAAACAAACACTACGAAAACATATGCAACAAATAATTTCTCCCCCTTTTTGACGACATCAAACGTTAGAAATGTAAGCAGAAGTATGAAATTCATTTGATATTTTAATCTTGAAAGTGATTGAAATAAGGTATGCAAATAAAATAAAAAACATTAAAAAACATAAAATTTTATATAATTTAAGAAGTGATATACCTTAGAGAATAAAAAAAATTTATCAAAAGCATGTGTCAATTTAGACATGAAGATAAAGAAAATCATTGCATTAAGGATGAATAAAAAATTTTATATTTCAAATTTCAATATAAAGTATAAATGAACATTAGATCAATTTGAATTAAGAGATTAAAAGAGTCTGGAAAGAAGTAATTACCACATGTGACGCTTTGCGCATCTTTTTCAATTTTTATGGCACATTTTTGTGCATCTTTTTTACTTTGGGCTTATTTTGTGCCTCTTTTTGTCATTGCAAATTTTTTTGCACATTCCTTTTGATTTTTGTACATTTGTACAATTTTCAAGAGTATTTGCATTCTTTCCAAAATCAATAATCTAGAATTTCAAATTTTTCTAAGTGCATAAATACTAATTGAAAAGAGAAATACAAAATAAGAAAACATCTAAATTGCAATAATAATATTAAAGATAATGTAGTCTAAATAAGAGACATGGAATTGAAAATTCTAATAATATCAAGTTATAAGCATCTCTTAAATTTAAAAAAAATTATATTTTCTAATAAAATTAATTTTAATTTACAAATTAAATAAAACACTATTAAGATAAAAATAAAAAAAGAATGTCATAAAGTTAAACACTCATTTCTAAAATATTAAACAATAAAACATTGAAACATACATTGATATCGGGTAAAGCTATTACAATTTGAAGTTCAAGATATCAATAGTAACACAACTATGACAAGAACAAAACAACAAACTAAAGAAAATCACTAACACATGAACTACAATGAAACACAGAACAAACACTGAACAAACACTAAACAAATCATTCTGATGGACCCTGATCTAGAGGAGGAGGTGGTGCTGCACTAAAGAAGTTGAAGTAACTACTCATCGTGAACATGTTGGAATTAATGGCATTTATTTGTTCACGCATAAATCCCATATCCTGATTGTGCTGAAAATCTTGCTGCTGTAAGTGAGTTTCAATTTGATCAAACCTTTGATCAAAATGAGCCTCTAAATTTTTAAATCTTTGAACCAAATTCTGATAATTTGGTTCAGCAGCATGTGAAGGTCCAGCTTCTTCTTCTATTTCACTCAGAACTACATGAGTTCCGATGGGCTCATCCTTATTAAAGATAGCCCTAAAGGATGCATCGTTGTAGTAGAGTGGTTCTTCAAAGTCTTATTCAGGATGAATTAAATTATACTTTTTTTTACAAATATAAGCAATGAGATGTTCTAAGGCTATGTTCTTCTTTCTTTTATGATCAACATGACCAATTTCAGAGAGACCATATATATTGTCAATTAGGAGTTGGGCCTCATCTATAGATTGTCTAGTCATAATCAAGTAGGTAACAGTAAAAAGAAGAGGAGTGATGTTGACTCTATCACCAGCTTTAAGTATAATGGAAGTTCTTAACACATGCTGGATGATACGAGCATCACGCACATAGGTTGAAACTTTAGGCAAATGATCCTTAATTCTCCTATCTCTAATCACACGATTAACTTCAGTCCAATTAAAACTTGTGGTGGATAAAGTGTATGATCTTAAGCCTTCAGTCCGTAAGTTTAAGAAGATACCAAAGTCATCCATAGTGATTTCAACTTTCTTTTTGAAAATAAAAGAACTGATGACAGAATGGTCGGAGTTAAATGACATATTTGCTATAAAATAGTGAAAGGTTTCTCTATTGTAGAAGTGTACTAAAGTGAGGATCAAACCAAATTAAGTGGAGGTAAACAAGTGCATTACCTTAAAGGTTAATTGATCCTGTAGGAAAACTCTAGATGGGGTGATTTTTGCAGATACAAACCTAGCAAATAATTCTTCATTGGCTCTAGAAAGGAAGTTTTCAGATGTATTTCTTGGAGGACCCTTAGCCATGGTCTTTTGGCGCTTGCTAAAACTTGACATTGAGAGATTTTAGGAGTGGAAAGGTTTGAAAGAGATGTGTGAAAGTGACTGTTCAGTAAAAACTGACGTTAATTTAAAGAAGAATGACTATTCGTACCACACGAAATTTTTGTTCGTTTTGTATGAAAATATTTCATATGGACAAACGAAAGAGTTTAAAAAATAACGAATTTTCGTAAACACTTAATTTTTGAAGCTTCCTTTCTTACAGGCTTTTGACCAAGACGATCGTACAGACGAACACATGTTCGTACAGACGATCAGAAATTTAACTCGTTTTAATGGCAGTTGAAAATCGTCCCCAAACATGTGTTCGTCTAGATGAACCAAAGGTTTGTATGGATGAAGTTCATAATAAAAACTATCTTATTCATTCAACTGCTGCATTCAATTGTCCCATCGTTTGAAAAAATATTTCATCCCGGATGATCGTGATGATCGTACGGACAAACTACATTAAAAATTGCTCATAAGACGGTTTGAAATCACGCAGTTTGTCATTTTATACACATCGTCCCGTACGAAAAATTTCGTTACGGACGATGATGACCACTAATTTTCATTTTCTCATACAAAACAAAAATAAATAAAAATAAACAAGTCACACTTAAATACACACCAAAAAAAAACAATAAAATTAAACAAAACAAAAATACAATGAACACAAAAACAAAAACAAAATATCCCTTTTGCAGAAAAATATTTTTATCGAAGCATTTAAATCAATCACTCCTAGCCTAGTTCTAATGTACTGAAAGTATAAAAGGCTAAAGGTTTTGTAAAAATGTCTGCAAGTTGATTTTCTGTTGAAACATGGTTAAGTTTAATTTCTCCCTTGGATACATGATCTCTTATGAAATGATGCCTTATGTCAATGTGTTTGGTTCTTGAATGTTGAATAGGATTTTTTGAAATACAAATAGCACTAGTATTATCATAATAAATTGGTATAGTGCCTATAGTTAATCCTAAATCAATCAACTATTATTTTAACCAAAGTACTTGTGTCATAGAACTTCCTAGTGGAATATATTCTGCTTCTGCAGTAGATAGGGCCACTGAATTTTGTTTTCTACTAGACCATGAAACTAATGAATTTTCAATGAATTGACATGTTGCAGAAGTGCTTTTCCTATCCACCCTACAGCCTACAAAATCAGAGTCTGAAAACCAATAATTTCAAATGAAGAGCTAAATTTTGGATACAAAATTCCAAAGTTCTGAGTTCCTAGTAAGTATCTTAAAATCCTTTTCACTACTAGCAAATGTGATTCTTTTGGATCAGATTGAAATCTAGCACACAAGCAAACACTAAACATGATATCTAGTCTGCT
>NW_021319551.1:12276-29566 GCF_001605985.2 Dendrobium catenatum | reverse complement strand
TTGAAAATATGATTTGGGTATTTAGAATTTTCAAAACCTGGAGGTTATTCTACAAAAATATCTTCTTCAATTACCCCATTTAAAAAGGCACTTTTCACATCCATTTGAAATAATTTGAAACCCTTAAAACAAGAAAAGGCTAACAAAACTTTAATTGCTTCAAGTCTAGCAACAGGGGCAAAAGTCTCCTCAAAATTAATTCCTTCAATCTGATTATACCCCTTAGCAACTAATCTAGCCTTATTTCTAATGACTATTCCTGAGTTATTCTTTTTATTTTTGAACCACTTAGTTCCAACTATGCTTTGATCTTTTGGCCTTGAAGTTAATTCTCAAACTTTATTTCTTATAAATTGATTCAACTCTTCTTGCATGGCCAATATCCAAAATTCATCAGAAAGTGCTTGATCAATATTAGTGGGTTCTATAGTTGAAATAAAGGCTGAATGATTGACTTCCTTGTTTAATCCACGCCTAGTTCTAACACCCTCACTAGGTTCACCTATAATCAATTCCCTTGGGTGGTTTTTATAATATCTCAAATCTCTAGGCAAAGGGTTTTCTATCTCTAAATTCTCTTCCATATTTTCTTCCAAGTTTATTCTATCAATCTTTTGGGAGTTATCCTCAATCTCATCTTCAATAACATTTAGCTCGCTCTTCCAAATTTTTAGATTCATCAAATACAACATGTGTGGTCTCTTCAATGACCAAAGTTCTTTTGTTGAATACCCTATAAGATTTTCTAACACTTGAATATACAACAAAAATTACTTCATCTGATTTTGGATCAAATTTTCTTAAAGCAGATTTTCCATTATTATGAATAAACACCTTGCAACCAAAAATATGCAAATGTGACAAATTAGGTGTTCATCCTTTTAGTAATTTATAGGGTGTTTTATTTAAATTTGATCTCACATTCACCTTATTCGGAACATAACATGCAGTGCTAACCGCCTCAGCCCAAAAATATCTAGGAAATGAGTATTCTGCCAACATTGCTTGGGCGGTTTCTATTAATGTTCTATTTTTCCTTTTGACTATCCCATTTTGCTGAGGGGTTCTAGGTGCAAAAACATTGAGATCAATTCATTTCTCTTTACAAAAGTTTTCAAATCTTTCATTCTCAAATTTTCCTCCATGATCACTTTGTATAGAAATAATTTCACGCCATAATTTCCTTTCAATCCAAGTCGAAAAATTTCTAAATTCCTCAAATGATTCACTCTTATTAAATAGAAATCTAACCCAAGTGAATATTGAGTAATCATCCACTATAACAAATCCGTATACCTTTCCTCCTAGACTTACAGTTCCAACTGGTCCAAAAAGATCCATGTGTAAGATTTCCAAAGGTTTACTAGTTCTAAGATCCTTATTGGACTGAAAAGAGGACTTTCACTTGCTTACCTAATTGACATGCATCACAAAGGTTTTCCTTATTAAATTCTAGTTTTCATATACCTCTCACTAAATTCTTTTGGGTAATCTTTCTAAGGTTTTTCATGGTAGAATGATAAAGTCTCCTATGCCAAAGCCATGACTCATCAGAAATAGTTTTTAAACAAAAGGCAGTAGGAGTATGAGTGCAATCTAAATCTAGCATATAAACATTTTTACCCTCTTTCCATTCAACACATCTTTACTATTTATGCTTAATATGCAACTAGTAGGAAAAAATTTTACACTATAACCCTTATCACATAGTTAACTTATACTTAACAAATTATGCTTTAATCTTTCAACCAACAACACATTATCAATAAAAAAGTTTTTCAAGTTTCCAATCATACATGATCCAACCACCTTCTTTGTGGTGTTACTCCAAGTGTTACCTTGCCTCCACTCCTGGCTTCCAGCGTTATGAATTGAGCAGTATCTCCAGTCATATGCTTTGAACATCCGCTGTCACGGTACTATATGCTCCCACGAGGTCTTGTGTGAGAGTGACTCTACAAAAATATCAAATGTTAGACTTGGTAACCCAAATAAGTTTGGGTTCACCTTTTAGCAATTTATAATCAGATGCAAGTATGATATGTCTAGGTTTATGCATCTTAGGTCTCCACACCAAATCAGATTTCATCTTCAAAGTACAGGTGTGTATTATATATCCAAATAATCCATAATTATTACATTTGACATTAGGAAAAGTATTCCTAAGTCTTCTACCATTTATTTATCTTCTAAGGGATTCCATATATTTAGGATAAAATTTAGGATTTATAAGATCTTCAAGTTTGGGGGGTATCCTATTATCCTTGAGAGCTCTAATTTTCAACTTATAAAATGAATTCATATCTTCCAAGATTTGATTTGTATAATTGATTTGATATGTTTTTCTCTCTGACTTATCCTTAAATTTTTTAAATTCTTTTTCAAGATAAGCATAGGATGATTTTAAAATCTCATGATTTTTATTTAGATCATCATATTCATCAAGTAATTTCATATGATTGTCATCTATTAAAGCATGATCTTTTCTAAGGATTTTATTTTCTTTCTTAAGTTCTTCCAATTCTAGAGTTACACTAGCATGCATCTTTTTCATTTTCCTATATGCATCATGCATGTGTTCAGAAACTTCAAATAATTCATCATAACTTAAGTCACATACCTCTTCTTGATCTGATTGATCTATACTATCTACCATCAAGCAAAGATTGGTGACTTCTTCTTCCTTTTCAGTCTCTGATGAATCTGAAGCTGAGTCTGCCCAAAAATCTGTTTGAAACTTCTTCTTTCCCTTCTTCACAGTTGGTTTTTCCTTTACCTTCTCCTTGCTAGGAGTGGCTTTGAGTTTTGGACAATCAGCCTTGATATGACCTGGTTTCCTACATTCATAACAAATCGCTTCATTAGAAACCTTGCCATTTCTGTTAAATTTACCTCTATTCCATTGCTGGCATCTCTTCTTCTTCCTCTTCATAAAGCTTCTGAATTGTCTAGTCATCAATACAATATCATCTTCATCCTCAGATTATGAGTGTTCACTGTCAGACTCTTCCACTTTTAGTGCTATATTCTTCTCCTTTCGTGGTTCACCTGCATCAATCTTTTTTTGACTTACCCCTTACTCATAAGCAATGAGTGAACCAAGAAGATTATTAATATAATAAATGTTTAGTTCTTTAGACTCTATAATTGTAGTAATTTTAGCATCATAAGCAGTAGGTAAATAATGAAGAATCTTATTAACCATTTCAGCATTCGTTAGTTCCCTACCAAGTGCATGCAAAGAGGTGACAATTTATGTAAATCTTGTGTACATATCAGAAATGAATTCATTTGGTTTCATGCGAAACAATTCATAATTAGGTAACAAGATATTAAGTCTTGATTGCTTAACCTCATTAGTCCCCTCAAAAGCTATAAAAAGTCTATCCCATATGTCCTTTCCACTTTAGCAAGTGAAAACCCACATGTAGTCTTCAGATTTTAATGCACAAAAGAAGTTATTTAAACATTTAGCATTTAGTTGAGCTAAGTCATGCTCTTCTATAGTCCAATCTACAAAAGGTGTTTCTACCCTAACTTCATCAACTAATCTGATTGGTTTTGTATAACCTTCTTGGACTAAGATCCACATACGATAATCAAGTGATTGTAAGAAAGTAGACATGCGTGTTTTCCAAAAATCAAAAGGTATATTGTCAAATAGTGGAGGTCTAGTAAAAGAATAACCCTCAGGTGTATTTCAGTTTCCAAATGTAACCATCTACATTAATCAAAAAGTAGTTTAAACTTATAATTTTGAAACAAAGCTCTGATACCACTTGTTGAGTCTAGTGAATAGGTTGTTAAACCTAAGTTAATGTCCCAAAGCTACCAAGAGGGGGGTAAATTAGAATTTAAAAATTTTCCCTCTTTTGATAAATCGAACTGAAATTAAACTTTAATGAATTTTTATAAAAAGTTTTTCAACCACAATTTTTAAAACACAAAATTAAATGCAGAAAATAAAAAAATAGTAAAATAAAAAGACACACGATTTATAGTGGTTCGATCTAAATCAGACCTACATCCACTCCCTAGAGGCACCCTCTGAGTATTGCACTAATACCAATAGTGTCTCTTTTTTTGCACCCACAGCAAGGCGGAGAAGCCTTTACAAACACTCTTTTCACCATTACCCGGTGCGGTAGAGAACCGTCATCCTTTTACACTTTCCCTAGTGTTGGCAGAGAACCGTCGTCCTTTTACACTCTCCTAATGTGGGCAGAGAATCCTTCATCCTTTCACACTCTCCTAGTGTGGGCAGAGAAACCTTCATCCTTTCACACTCTCCTAGTGTGGGAAGAGAACCCTTCGTCCTTTCACACTTTCTAAGTGTTGGAAGAGAACTGGATCACCTTGATAGATCTTTTCCCAAGAAATCTAGATGGAAGAAAGAAAAAGAGTGAAGTAATCTCAAATCACAAGTAGGAAATCTTACCTTTGAACACTATGCAAAGCCTTCATGCTCTAATGGTAGAAATCCTTCTTTGAATGCTTTCTCTCACTCTCTTCTTTATTCTTCTTCCAATAGGCACGAAGATCAATGAGCAAAAAGATTGGGTGGCAGTCTAATTTGGGTTATATATACAAAGAAAGGAAAAACTGCCCAAAAACTGTAACTTTTCAATTATGTACGCAGTGGATCATCCCGTACGATCGTGGATCATCCTGGACAATTTTACTTAAAGTGTCGGATATGATCCTAATATATTTTAGTACAAATTATGTTCATACACGCTCATCGTCCCGTACGAACTAGGTTCGTCCGGTACAAAATAGTTATTATGTAGGTCGATTCCCAAAATTCTACAGGACGTAACCAAATGACGTAAGTCGGTTCAGTTCGTCCTGGGATGAATAGGTTTCGTCCTGGGATGATTTTATATAGAGCGTTTCGTCCAGGGTCAAAAATTAATTTTGTCTTGTATGATCGCATACAGAGAGTTTCATCTAGGGATGAAAATTAATTTTGTCCTGTACGATCTCATACAGAGAGCTTTGTCCTAGTATGAACCATATTTTTTGTCGGAGGAACAGTACAAGGTGAGAATCCAGAGACGTTCGTCCCGGGATGAATATTAAATTCATCCTGGACGACTAGGACTTAGAAACGTTTATACCCGCTTGTTCGATCCATTGCTCTTCTGAGGGTTAATTAACATGATCGTCCCGTACGATCCAAGTTCATTCCGTACGATCAGTTCACAAAAATTGTCCCCAAAGAGTGTGTGTTGTGATTTTTCACTCAATTACAATCACTCTCTCTCATTTCAAAACTTTTAATTTACAAATGAATAAATTGAAGTCTTTATTGATTGGAGTTTATTTTCCTGAAATGTTAGTACACACTAGAGCAAAAACAAATCTTTCAAAAAGTGTTAGGAGATATATAAAACAATAATATTTGAAATCATCAAAATAATACAAGTTGCAAGAATGTAAAACATGTAAACAGCAACTCTCTCTACAAATCCTAGCAAGGAGAAGGTTGAGGAGAAAACAAATTTAAGAAGGGCAAGAAGAGATTTCAAAGTGCATTTTTGTTGACTCAGCTTCAATTTCTTCAGAAATAGAAGAAGAGGAGGAAGTCACTAACTTGTGTTTAATGGCCAAAAAACTTGATCAATTAGATCAAGAAGATGTATGTGGCTTAACTTATAAAGAATTATTTGATGTCTCCAATAAAATTCATATTGCTTATAGGAAACTCAAAAATCAGCTTACTAGTTTGAACATAGAATTTTTAGAATTATTAAAATAGCATGAAATCTTTAAGAAAGATCACGCATTGATTGATAGCAACCACATAAAGTTATTGGATGAGTTTGCTGATTTGAATAAATGGCATAAATTATTTAAATTATTACATAATGAACTTGAAAAAAAATTTAAAATATTTATGGATGAATCTGTTAATAGAGAGCATTATTTGAAAGTGGATAATTTAGTTTTAGAAGGTATAAATTCATATCTTAGAGAAAAAATGAAAGCTCTTAGGGAAAATAAGATACCCCCAACACTTGAAAATTTTTTTAATCATAATCATAAGTCTAAATGTCAAAACCTAGAAAAAGATAAAATAATACATGTAGATTGATAAATTCTTTTCCTAGAGTAAAAAATTTTTTTGTGGATTGATTGGGAATACCTTAAACTATTGTACTATTCACAATAAAACTCATTTAGTGTGGAAACCTAAGATGCATAAATCACAGTATCTCAAATATGTATCTATATTATTTTTGTTAAGAGGGGAACCCAAACTTTTTTGAGTTCCCAAGTTTAACATTTAATCATTTTGTAGAAATACTCTCATACAAAACCTCATGAGCATTTAGTGCCTAGACAATAGATGTTCAAAGCATATGACTGGAGATACAATACAATTCATATCACTAGAAGTCAGGAATGGAGGAAAGGTTACACTTGAAGATAATACCACCAGGAAAGTGGTAGGCATAGGTAGGTATGATTATAACTTTAAATAATTTTTTCATTGAAAATGTCTTATTGGTATAAGGCTTAAAGCATAACTTGTTAAGTATTAGTCAGCTGTATGATAAAGGTTATAATATAAAAAAATTTTCCCACTAACTGCATAATAAGCTAAAATAGAATTGATATTTTGCATGAAATTAGGATAAATAATGTGTACATGCTTGATTTGAATTTTATTAAATCATCTAATACTTTTATCTCAAAATAATTACTGATGAATCAGGGTTATGGCATAGGAGACTTTGTCACACAAGCATGAAAAATATTAGAAAAATTACCCAAAAAGAACTCATTAGAAGAATACCAAAAGTAGACTTTACTAAGGATCACATGTGTGATGCATGTTAATTAATAAAATAGGTGAAGTCCTCCTTTCATTCCATTAAAGATCTTAGAACTTGCAAACCATTGGAAGTCATTCATATGGATCTTTTTGGATCGTTTAGCATTGTAATTCTAGGAGGTAAAGTGTTTCCTTTTTTTTTTGAGGAAAATGCAATCTATGCAAAAATATTATCAAACAGAGGAAAGAGAATAAACTATCCAATGCCATCAGATTCCTCTTTTAATATAGAAATAAAAAAGGAAGGATCCTTATGAAGCACTAAATCATCTCAAATGAAAGAGCTAAGGATTGCATAAATAGCACATAGATCCGCTAATTTATTGCAATTCCTATCAATACAATTGAAAATGACATTATGGAAATCTGTAAAGGAAAATCCAAATCTTTTTTACCTTTGTAATAGATCGATTGAAAAAGCTTGATGATGTTGGAGTTATCACTTTCAATTATGATTCCTTTGTAGTTATGCATCCAATCTTTGACTACTCCTTTGATTGCTTGAATGGCTTTGGCAATACATGATGTGCAAAAGCCAACAAGAACTGGAATTTGTAGTCCCGAAAAACACCTCCAATTCCTCCATTGTATGATTTTAATAAGGATTCATCTACATTAACCTTTATCCAATCTAGTGGATGGGGATGACAATGGTTATTCAACAACAAATGATGCTGATTAGCAACCCATTTACTCGATTTAAAGCCAGAATAGAATGTTGAATATGAAGCTAAGCTGATTGCTTCAGAAGTAATGAAAAGAGGAGAGTGATCCTTTCCTTCATGAACCAATATATTTCTATCTTTCTAAGAAAAGTATATTACATTGCAAAATAAATTGGTTGTCCAAAAGTTTTGAAGAGATATCCAATCCAAGCAATCCTCCATTGAATTGAATACGGGAAATTTAAAACCCCATTTTTCCAAATTTTGAAAAATGCTTACAAGCTTACTACATTTAGTTACCACATGCTCAACATCTTCTTGAATATTACAATTCCTTGGACAACCATTGTGCATTTTTAAACTTCTATAGCAAAGGAAATCAAAGGTTGGTATTGCATTGTTGAATAATCTCCACCAAAATTTTTAAACCTGAGGGAGTAACTTAGCCTTCTTTATCCATTTCCAATAAGCAGCTTGGTTAGAAATTTGAGGTGAAGCTTCGGTAGCTAGTTTAGAAATTGATTTTCCAAAGAATATAAACAATAAACCATGTTATCACAGTAAAGATCTGGATTAATTGGAATTTTACAAAACAGATTCACTAGATCTTTACCAAAGTATTCATTGAGTTCTGCAATATTCCAAATTTTCCCTGAGACAAATTTGTCCACATTGATATCATCTGTGAGCAGGGGATTAACATAGGAAGGCTATTTGTTTAAGCTTTTATCAAGTATCCAAATGTCATTGTTAGCATTTATGATATTACCATTAGCTATCTCCCATCTAATAATTGGCTTTAAAAACACTCCTCCATCTTTAATGATTTTCCAAGCAATTGATCCAGAATTTGTATGGAATTTATTTTCAAAAAGCTAACCAAATTTTGGAAATACAAATTTGTGCAAAAGATATTCTTCTTCTTGGTCATAATTGATGATTTTTTAAGATTCACTTAGGTTAAATTTTTATTTTATAAGAGTGAATTATTTTAGGAATTTAGAAGTTTTTCTACTTTGATTCAAAGAAAGCTAGGATGCGAGATTTTATCAGTTTAAAGTAATCTTGGAGGAGAATTTAAAAAAGAAAAATTTTAAGATTTCTCTAAAAAGAAAATAATTGATAACAAATTTTTAGCACCTTGGACCCCTCAGTAAAATGGGGTAGTAGAAATAAAGAATAGAGTATTAATTGAAGCCTCTGGAGCCATGTTGATAGAATACTCATTTTTAAAATATTTTTGGGCTAAAGCAATTAGTATAGCTTATTATGTTTTGAATAGGGTGAACATTAGATCCAAGTTGAACATGATAACCTATGAACTTCTTAAGGGTAGAACACCAAATCTTTCACATTTGCATATTTATAGATGTAAGGCATTGATTCACAATAATGGTAAAACTTCTTTAAAAATATTTGATCCAAATTTTGATGAACAGAATTTTCTTGGATATTCTAATATTAGAAAATATTGAAGAGAGTTTACCAAGAGATTTTTGGTAGTTGAGGAGACCACACAAGTTGTGTTTGTTGAATCTGGTATTTTAGAAGAGCCAAAATTAGAAGAAGAACATATTAAAAATATCTTCAAGGAATTTAAAATATAATTTAGGAAGAAAAAGTTGAAAAAGAAAATGCTTTGCCTAGAAAATGGAAATTTTCTAAAATCACCATAAGTAATTAATTTTAGGTGAACCTAGTGAGGGTGTTAGGACTATTCATGGACTTAGGAAAGAAGTGAACCATTCTGCTTTTTTATCAATAGTTAATCCAGCTAATATAAATCAAGCACTTTTGGATGAATTTTAGATTTGTCCATGAAAGAAGAGTTGAACCAATTTGTAAGAAATGATGTTTGGGAGTTAATTGAAAGGCCTAAGAATTAAAGTATTATGGGAACTAAGTGGGATATAAAATGAAGAATCAGGAGTTGTGATTAGAAATAAGATAAGATTGGTGGCCAAGGGGTATAATCAAATATAAGGGATTTATTTTAAGGAAACTTTTGCCCCTGTAACCAGACTTGGAGCAATTAGGATTTTGCTAGTCTTTGCCTTTTTTAATGGATTTAAATTATATCAAATAGATGTTAATAGTTCCTTTTAAAATGGGGTGATATAAGAGGAAGCTTATGTTGAGCAACATCAAATTTTTAAAAATTCTAAATTCCCTAATTATGTGTTTAAATTGAAGAAGCCATTGCATTAATTGAAACATTCACCTAGGACTTGATATGAGAGATTAAGTATTTTCCTATTAGGGAGATCATTTGTGAAAGAAAGTGTGGACACCACTCTTTTTTTGAAAAGGATAGGAGATGGCATACTCATTGTTCAAATATATATTGAAGATATTTTATTTGGATCAATAAATAAAAATCTATGTGATAATTCTTAAAAAATAATGAGTAGTAAATTTGAGATGAGTTTGATGGGAGATTTAAGTTATTTTCTTGGTTTTAGTATAAAGAAAAATAAGGAAAGAACTTTTCTTAATCAATCAAAGTAGATTAAGGATATCCTCAAGAAATATGAAATGGATAATGCTAAATATTTGAATGCCGTAATGAGTTCCTCAGTATGGTTAGATATGGACCCTAAGCGAAATCTATTGATCAAAAGAAATTTAGTGGAATAATTGGTTCATTATTATACTTGATAGCTAGCAGACCAAAAATCATGTTAAGTGTTTATTTGTGTGCTAGATTCTAAGCTGATCCAAATGAATCATATTTGATAGTAGTAAAAAGAATCCTAAGATATCTTTTAGCAACTCAAAACATAGGAATTTGGTATCCTAAGCATAGATTTTTCTTTGAAATCATTGGATATTCTAATATAAATTTTGTAGGATGTAGGGTTGATCGAAAAAGTACATCTAGAACTTATCAATTCATAAGAAACTCTTTAGTTTCATGGTCTAGTAAAAAACACAATTGAGTAGCTCTATCTACTATTGAAGCATAATATATTACCTTAGGTAGTTATGTGGCATAAGTTCTTTGGTTAAAATAATAATTGGTTGACTTAGGATTTTCTATTGGCACAATTCCTATTTTCTGTAATAATTCTAGTGATATATACATTTCAAAGAATCATATTCAATATTCTAGAACCAAGCATATAGACTCCATTAATACCAATATGGCTATGATGAATAGTTATGTTTCAGTGTTTAGCAAACCACCTCCTTAAGATCAAGGCCCCTCTGATTATTAGTTTTACTTTTGTGATGTAGTTAATAATGAGCTTATGAGATTGTTGTTGAAATATTTTTCTTGTATTTTTTAATTATTTCGTGTGCTAATGATTTCATGTGTTATTTCTTATAATATGTTATTTGTGTTTTTTTTAATGATAAATGAAATAATGAAATTTTTTGATGACATGCATAAAAATTTTACTTCTTAAAATTTCAATCTTTCTCCAAAAAACTCATTTGTGGTTGATCTCTTGAATTAAATTTTGAATAATTTTATTCTGCAAATTAATTTTCTTGTAAAATTTAATCTTTTAAAATTTGAATTAAAATTATGTCTAGATGTAGATAAGGAGATCAATTTCTTGTTCTTATAGATAAATATAACTTAGCTATAATTATTGTAAGATTGATGTCTTAATTTTATCTTATTTTTTTCAATGTATTAATTTTTATTAATTATTCAATTTTGAGTTATGATTTATTGATATTGGAAAGATAAAAAATATCAAAAGATGCACAAAGTGTGACAAACTGGAAAAGATGAATAAAATGTGTCACTTGTTTAAAAAAGATGCATAATATTTATCAAATTAAAAAGAGGCAGAAAGTTAGCCTAAATTTAAAAGATGCATAGAGTGTGCCACAAAAATTAGAAAAGAATCACAATATCGCTAATCTTTAAAATCTATTCAGTTTTTTCATTATCAGTCAAACTTCTATTCAAATTTATATTATTGACAATAATCTTCACTATGGAATTAGAAAAAAATTTATTTTTATTTCATCCTTTTTGCAACAATTATCTTTATTCAATTTGTCTAATATGATCAGTGAACCCGATTGACTTTTCTTATCTAGATATTCTTTGATTTAAAATATGAATTTTTACTTTTTAAAATTTGGAAGTAAATAATGTATTTGCAATTAGTTTACAATCTTTTTTCATTTTCAACTACTTTGATTTTTCCTTAGAAACTCTTCATTTCAAGATTTTCTTCCCATTATTTCGTTGTCAAAAGAGGGAGACATAATATAATATTGTTTGATTATTTGCTTGTTGTTTGATGTATGTGTGTTGTGTGAATGTATGTATATGTGTTGAGTATGTATGTGTTGTATTGTGAATGTGTCAATGTGTATTGTGAATGTGTATATGTTTTATTCGAGTTAATTTTTGTTTTAGTAGTTTTATGAATTTCTTAGTTTTTGTTATGATTTTTATAGTTTTAGTTATTTGCTTTTCTTTTCTTTTTATTTATTTGTATTTTTGATCTCATGGAAACCCCTTATTTTAAATTGGTCTTTCATTTAGGGGGAGAGAAGTGAAATATTTGCTTTAACTGTTAACTCAAGTAATAATTATTTTGCCATCATAAAAAAGGGGAAGATTATTACAACTTAGTATTTATAACTATGTTTTTATATCATGTGTGTTTTTTATGATTCCCGAATCTTAGTGTTGATTTCTATTTCTCCTAACATATATTGAAAGTATTATCTGTGTGTATTAATATTTCAAAAAAATTATACTCCAGACTACTGAAGATTTCAAGATAGATTAGATTAGGATTTAGTATAATTCAAATATGTACTTTTTATATTTTTCTTGAGTCTAAGAGAGTGTGATTGTAATTAGGTAACCATGCATACACAGGCTAGGGAGTGTAAAAACTTAAATTTTTAAAAATAATCATATTGTACGAATCATACAAGATGAATCTATTCAATTTTGAACTGATTATGATGTCAGTTCGTACATATTTAAACTAGAGTATGAAATCAGTTTAAATAGGATCATACAAGCAATTTTTGAATTGATTTTATGTACGATATGCAATCATACTATACGATCCAAGACTGTCAAATTTAAATTTTTAATTTTCTGAATGGTTTTCGGTGTCTTTCATATATAAGAGAACTTAAAATTGACTGTTAAAGAACTCCTACTGTGAATTTCTTTTGATAGTGCACTTGGAGAGTATTTTCGAGAGTTTCTTAACATTGGAGAGTAAGAGATTTCTTAAGAGGGAATTATGAGGGGATTCACAAGGTTGCCCAATGGTGAGAATCTCTTGCTTGTTCTTTAATGTTCTTCCCTACTCTCTTAAAGTCTCTTAGAAGAAGATTTTTAAAGGAGCATCGGTACTCTGCTAAAACCAGGAGGGTGTCAAAAGATGATGGTACTCTTCCGACACTAGGTTAGTGTGAAAGGACAATGGTACACTACCGACAATAAGAGGGTGTGAAAGGATGACGATTTTCTATCTACATCAGGATGGTGTGAAAGGATGATGGTACTCTGCCACACCAGGGAATGGTAGAAGAGAGGTTAATTTTAAGGGCATCTCCACCTTGTTTTCAAAGAAAAAGTAGAGTCACTTTGGTATAGTGCAATACTTAAAGAGGGAGTCTTCAAGGAGTGTACATAGGTCTAGTTGAACAAAGCCACTATAAATTTATATGTTCTTCTTTTTTTACTTCATTTTTAATTTTCTGCACTTTTAATTTTGTGGTTAAAAATTTTATTTTGGAAAATTTTCATTATGCTTAAAATCATAAAACAGTTTTCTTTTACCTACCAAGAGATTTTTAAATTGCAAATTCACCCCATCCTAATGGTTAGCATTGGGACAATTATAATAGGTCTAACATCTTATTAAGACTTTTATATGCTACAGTGAATTTGATAAGTGTAAATAATATATTATTTTATGCATTCTATTTTTAGTAAAAATCTATTATTTTTGTTTTATTGTGTATGAAAAAAAATATAAAAGGCATAAAAATTATATGTTATATATAGCACCATGGCATTGGAATAAACAACATCATAGTGCTATCGAAGACATCATCATAATGCCAAAATATCAACATTACAGCACTTCCTTTTCTATAGGATAGCACTGTAACATCCAAATATAAACTTTGTAGCACCGAGTGTTCTATTATCCAACACCGTGGAATTACAAATAATAACATTTCGGCACAAAAATTTCCCTTTCGGTACTGCTGCATATGAAAGTAAGTAGCACCACATCATAGAAGTTATATCTTTCTAAAGAAGTAGCACCACAAACAGCTAGCGAAGTGATGAGATTGTTCACTAAAGTAATTGATCCATGTTAGCAAGTGTCATGATGGAATAAGAAAAATAACATAGTGGTGCTAGTTTATTTGTTGGGGGTAGTGGTGCCAATCTGTTTAAAAATTTCAATGCAACATGCCTATTTATATTTTCTTATAAATAGTCATTATGTTATATTTACAGGGGAGTTGAGTCACTTGGATAATTTTAATATTATTCTGATTACTTTTCTTAATTTCCCTTAGGATGGCAACTGAGGATATTTAGAGAAGTGCTTGATACCATCATTAGAGTATTTATCTTGTATTTATAGAATTAATCCTGTAAGTAAAATGGAGTGTAGTGGAGATCCATTGAACCTATTTGTTGATATCTATCTCTTATATTAACTTTATATCATGATATTAATAAAAATGAGTTTGATTCAACTTTTCTTCATGTCTGGCTAAATTCACTAATTTTGCATTAATGAAGTAAGTATTATATAAAGTACTAATGAGTTATATTATTCCATAAATGATTAAAATGATGTTTTCTAATTTTTCAAATCTTAATTTAATACATGTAGTGGCCAAATGTGTAGTTAAAATTATATGTAATGTGGGGTCTCGACGAAGGGAAGTTGGTATAACTAGGAATATTTAATTAGTATGTCACATGCTTAGGCATCTAGTATGAAAAATAATAATTCGTAGGGAGATGAAATAACCAAAAGAAGATGATTGACATCCTTTGATCCTACAAGCTCAAAAGAGATCTAGGAATGCATATGCTATGAATAGCATCATAACTAAAAGAGAATCATTAAAAAAATATGTTATTTACATTCATCAATCCAAAATATTATGTCCATATATTGTATTCATTATCTTTATCTAATTTATTTAAGTCATTGAATCTTCATGACAACTATTTTTATTTGAGTAGGATAATTATTATAATTTTAATATACAGTATAAGTGAATTGCAAGTAAGTATATCTTCCTCTTGGGATCTATACTTTGCCCTATCACTCTATTACTTGATTCAACACATATACTTGCATATATTAAGTTTGATTTTTATAATTTTATATCAAAGAAAACTTAAGCAATATTAGGAATTGATAGATAGATCCCTAAACTATTTCATAGTTCTATAGATTACTCTACAGCCTGCATTACCTGTAAATTAAAATTAAGCCATAATAATGATGAATGATTAATATAATTTTTAGCATTTTTTCTAAGCTAGAATTACAATCTTATTCATTTTTACTACTTCTAGACTATGATATATTATCCTATATTTTTGTAATCTTAAATTAATTTTTTTTACTTTATTAATTATTTATGGAAAATTGTAATTTATTTTTTTGCTTGAGAACAAGCAATAGTTTTAGGTGGGGAGAATTTTGATAAGTTTAAATAATATGTTATTTTATGTGTAATATTTTTAATGAAAATGTGTTATTTAGATCTATTGTGCAGGAAAAATATAAAATATGAATACTATTCTAAATTTCATATAGTGCCACAATGTTAGAACAAACAACACCATAATGCCATCAAAGGAATCATCGAAGCTTCAGAATATTGAAATTGTAGAGCTAACTTCTCTGTTGGATAGTGCCAGAGTGTTAAAATTTAAGCTTTAGAGTGCCATTTTTTATAATATTAAGTGTTGTAGGAACACTCTCTATAGCAACACAACACCTAAATTTCTCTTCCGTTGTCACAGCATTCAAAAGATAATAATGTTGTGATGTAGTAGTTGTAACTTTCCAAGTGCACAACTTGTAGCAAAGTGAAGCAATTATTCACTAAGTATTTTATCCACATCATAAAGCACCAAAGTAGAACCAAAAAAGCATTTCCATCAAGTTAGTTCATTTGTTAGCCACAGCGGTACTAATTTTTCAAGTGCTGCAACACCATATGCCTACTTTATGTTTTCCTATAAATATCCACTATGTTATCTCCTAATACTAAAGTTTATTTGCATATGTGCTAGCATTTTAGGTCCATATATCACATTTGGGTATACTAGGGTTAAGTCAATCTATTATTTTAGTTTCAAAACTATTTTTACCTTTCTTGAGTAAAAAAAGCACTGTGGTGGATCCAAAAGCTAAGTAAGCTTGTACAGCACACTTAAGGGAGTGAGTCAAAGACTTAGAAAAATTTCTATTTTTAGAGCTAACCATCCTAGACAATCTTTATCGTACAGGACGATACCATTTAATAAAGAAATAAGTCGCCAATTACAATTTAGGCAAGATTATATAATTTAAATTTTTTTCATATCGTACAAGATAAGCTTCATCATCCTAGATTATATATGATAATCATGCCTAAATTAATTATTTGATTAGGAGAACAATTATGATGAAATTAAATTGATTTGATCGTACAGGATAATCGATGATGATCATCCTAGATGATAGAGAACATGCATGGGGCGATAAGGGATCTCCATTTATTGTGTCAGATAAAGACCATAGTTTTTCAACTAATCATCCATGATGATTGACATCTTTTATACTACATGACATAGAATTGCGTGTGATAATAAGGCATCATTGGGTATCATACTAGATGAAGTTTAATAATTATGTATAAGTAGTCCATGATGATATTATAATCATCTGGGTTGACCTATCTATTTCTCTTAAACTAATCATACATGGAAATGCAATTCATACTAGCTAAATAAGTATTTTTGAACTAATCATACATCATAGTATGATCACACTGGATGATCAGTGCCACCATATTAAAAATTAGGGTTTTTTATGGCTCTCTATTTAAGAAATTATATTTTTCTTTGGGCAAATCTTTTGCTGTAGGGTTGGCCTGAGAGAGAGCTTAGAGAATAAAGAGAGGAGTACTTTGAGAGGGAGAGAGAGAAAGAGAGAGAGAGAGAGAGAGAGAGAGAGAGAGAGAGAGAGAGAGAGAGAGCCTTGTGAGGGAGAGTTATGAGGGATTCATAAAGGTTGCTCCAAGCAAGGTTTTCATCATCTTCTTCAAGTTTCTTCCTTAGTTCCTTGGTGGCTCTAGGGAGACTTTCATCGACATCAGATCTAAGGTTCTCTGCCAACTCTAGGAGGGACTAATAGAATGTATAGTTTCT
Organism: Dendrobium catenatum; assembly: GCF_001605985.2. Taxonomy (NCBI): domain Eukaryota; kingdom Viridiplantae; phylum Streptophyta; class Magnoliopsida; order Asparagales; family Orchidaceae; genus Dendrobium; species Dendrobium catenatum. The sequence continues at coordinate 12,663 of NW_021319551.1, read as the reverse complement.
TAATTTGCATACTCTATGAGGGAGTAAAAGAATTTCTTACTTTTTTGCCTACTTCAATAGGGAATAAAATGATTCAAGGAACTCTGCTTCACCGGGTCAGTGGAAAGATTTTGTAAGGGTTTCTCTACCTTGTTGTGGAGGAAAAGGAGAGACACCACTTTTAATTCATAACATGGAAAAGAGGTTTCCGTGGAGTGGATGTAGGTCGTTAATCGAACCACTATAATTCTGGTGTATTCTTTCTATTTACTTTTTTGCATTAAATTTTAGCATTTTTTTGTGATTTATTCTATGGTTGAAATCTTTGATTTTAGTTATTATGAAATTAGTTTTTCATTCGCATTATGGGATAAAATTATGTATTTTAAAATATTCAAAAGATTTTAT